>NC_062525.1:4024519-4032019 GCF_022655615.1 Tachysurus fulvidraco
AACAAGGCAGTTCCAGTGATCAGACTGGGAAACCAGGCACTTCGATTAAACCTTTCATCAACTCTATCAAAGAGAAAGTGCTTGTGAATATCAGTTTGAGATCGCGATGGTGATCATTTGCTGTTATTCTCACCTTCATTGAGATTATAATTCTATTGGAATATCTCTATAGAAGTGGCTCCCTTTCAACCTTTGCAGTTGACGCTAGGTTAATATTCTACTGCAGAAAGCGTGAGGCCCAGTTTTACCCCTTTCCCCCCATCAGGAATACATTATTCTTGCTTTGCACATGGTTTTTATGACCTCAGCACTAGGTGTATCTTTGGCTGAGCTGAGTCCAATTATGTGTGTGCATACAGTTCTGTTCAGTATGAGGTGCCCAGTCACATGGGTTTTGTTTTGGCTGGGCATTTAGCTTCAGTTCAGGAAATGAATCGAAGCAGCGTCTGTGAAGTGGGTTTGGATTCCATCTGCTTGCTTTCGACAAGTTACCGATGCCGAGATCAAACACAGAGAGATTAAATCTACGAGCTGACACTTTGGGGGACTTAATAAAGGCCTTTAAAATTAATTTGAAATATAAGCTGTTGTCCGGTGCAGATTACACACATGCAGAAGGACAACAAAAATATATTTTGTCAATTTTATTGATTTCTACTGAAAATGAGTACTGTACAAAGTGAGTGACGTGACATACGGCTAAGTACGGTGACCCATACGCAGAATTCGTGCTCTGCATTTAACCCATCCAAAGTGCACACACACAGTGAACACACACACCGTGAACACACACCCGGAGCAGTGGGCAGCCATTTATGCTGCGGCGCCCCGGGAGCAGTTGGGGGGTCCGGTGCCTTGCTCAAGTGCACCTCAGTCGTGCTATTGCAAGCCCGAGACTCGAACTCACGACCTTAGGGTTAGGAGTCAAACTCTCTTAACCATTAGGCCACGACTTCCCCTAAACACCAAAGAATTTCTTTCTCACAGAAACCTCTCCACATCACGGTCGGACAGTTGCTGGCCGCTCTCCTGTACCCACACAGCTCAAAGGCTATCTGCTGACCTTTAGGTCGTGACATCATCTTGGGCTTCTAATATGATGGATTTTGTCACAAATAATGCGACAGATGTGAGCCATGTGAAATTTATATCTGTCTTTCCTGGAGTTGACTGAAATCCCCTGGAGTTCATTTCTTTAAGGTAGGCTGTGTTGTGGTCATAAAGAAGAGGATTTTGATATTCGTTATTTGATTTTGCCCATATTTCGTCTTCTTATAAGGTTTTTATGCATTCCGTTCAGGTGTGTCCTACATATTTATTTGTAGTAGGCAGAAGTAGCTCAGTGGTTAAGGTAGTGAGCTGCTGCTCAGAAGGTGATGAAATCAAAACCAAGCCTTGGCAATCTGCCATAATTTGGCGCTCGGGCAAGGACTTTAGTCCTCAACTGTTCAGATGTATTCTGTTTTAATTATTAGCTTACATAAAGAATAATCAGGCCAAAAGATAAGAGACCAATGGAAGAAAAACTTGTATATTGTGCCATATACAAAGCACAGTACCAGCCATGATACAATGCCCCTGGTTCAGAACACAGATGCCCCTTTTCCACCGAGGCAGTTTGAGTGCTGGTTCGGAGCCTAATTTAGAACCAGTTCTTTCTTTTTCGACAGCCAAAGCACCGGCTCTGAATCAGGAAAAGTGGTTCTTAAGTAGCACCAAAACGTTGATGGTCTAGACTTGCGTAGAACCGCTTGTGTCATGGGCTGTGGGCGGGGCTACTGTTAGCGCTTTGATAATGTACCTTAATTAATGTTTAATACACTTTTACTTTACCGCAATATGATCAATTATCAGCACACATGATAATAGGTAGCTACATGCTAAGGCTAACTTTTTTCTGTGTTAATGATAAAATAACGTTATGTACTTTCTCGATTACAACCTCCGTTTATACAGATTACACGGAGCTGCACGTACACGTTGGATTCGCCGTGTTTGGATGCCAATGTAGGTTCACAAAGCCATGAGGTTTAACAGTAAAGCAACATCCGCCATTGTTGATGTCGTGTTTGTGTAACGTGACGCGTATACAGTGACATCAGACTCGGCTCTGTGACGGCTCTCTAGCCGATGGAAAGGCAAACCGGTTCTTAGAAGGTACGCCAGTGGAACCAACTTTGAACCAGCACCAGCACTAGCTCTGAACCAGCACCCGGTTCTTTTTGGTGGAAAAGGGGTAAGAGACTTATCGCCTACCATACTAACCATGCCATATATTTGGTAACTTCTGTTGCCAAGCGTCTGCAAAAATGGGGTCTGCATTAGGACAAATTGTATCCCACAAATCTTGGCCCGATTAGAGTCCTCCGTATTGGACTGGAGAATCCCAAGCTAGGTCCATTTAGTTCCTCTGAGTTAGGTTTAATTTCCCCCTCTTTTCCCCTTCTTCTTGTTTTAATTCCTGCTAGAAAATGCATTTATATCAGGTTTCATTAAGTGCCTCTTTTGTGCCTTTCCTTGACTAGCCATTTGTTGATGGAATCAGATCAGTCCATCTATTTGTTTTAAAGCACATGCGATATTTAGTATGCCGTTTCCCTTCCCTTTAAAAGGAGGCTTTTAACAAAAAAATCATGTAGTCGAGTGTTAAGCTCATATCCATTTGTATGTCGCCGATCTTATAGAGAATGAAAAAAGTGCAGCTTTACCTGCACATAACCTCTTCAGCAATCTTGCTTTATTGGTTGTTGAGGCTGGATAGCTGCCAGAGTAATGTGATCTACTCTGGCCTAGATAAAACCCAGGGCTTGAGACCACTGTGGCGTACCAACCCTCCTCTCAAAGAGTCTCTGTGTGCCTTAGATGCTTGGTTTATACCCTCAGTTTTGGGATAAACTCATGAGAAGAAGCATCACTTTAGATACCCCTCTTTTTCTACATCCAGCAGTTGGAGATTGCTCAGCGTTGCTAAGTGACTCACCACAAGGGTTCTCATTAAATCTGTATGTGCGTGCTGACTTCTTTATTCCTCAACACGCTGCAGCCTTTATTGTTATGAATGATTTTTGAAGTCCTCATCAATCATGTCTCCGTGCCTTCTACCACTTTTTGTCCCAGCTCATCAAACACTTTGTCTGGAAAACACCGTAACTCTGTGCTATCGCATACGTTCTTTGGGAGCTTGCCAAGGATGGTGCAGAGCTACGCCTCGATGCTTGGGTGTGCAGTTACATTTTATTACAGTCAGGCTGCTGGAAATCAGCTGAGACAAATCTGATATCCCAGAATTTTTAAACAGACCTCCCAGGCTTCACGACGATGGGTGTGTTCATATGATCACGCAGACCAAAGGAATGCCCTTCTCAAGGGATTTCGTTCCCTCGTCGAATCTCGGAACACAAGATTTCTTCTAGTCTGATAGGAGACTTTATTTTCTGAAACCTGCATGTAGTTGTCTCGGTCTTGCTTTACTGACCAGACAGACTGCCTTTTGTTTGTGACATTTAGCACGCAGGCTCGAGTTTCTTCGTTGTCCTTGTATAGGGGGTATTTTTATCCCAACTTGAGCTGCTGAGCTGATTCATGTGCGGACGTGCCAGGTGATCCTCATAGACCCTACCTCGGGACACAGAGGCAACACGATCGTGTTAGCCAGGAGAAAACATGATGTCTCAAATCGTATTGCTTTTGGCCAAAATAGCTGTTAAAACGTGGATTAAAGTGGATTTGCGAGAACAAACGCAGGTTAAACGAGGTGTCTTTCAGCGATTTTGTTCCGAACGGTTACTGATAGTTTTGTGCCTGGTATAAGACCCTGTGCTGTAAGGTACATAACCATGATAATTTGAAAATAAGTTCCTGACAGCGTGTAAATATTTTAGCCCTCCCCACTCTATATTGTGACCAGTTGTGTTAAAGACCACAATCTAAAGGGGGACTGATTCAGAATAAGGGGGAAGTCGTGGAGTAATGGTTAGACTCCTAACCCTAAGGTCGTGGGTTCAAGTCTCAGGCCGGCAATACCATGACTGAGGTGCCCTTGAGCAAGGCACCGAAACCCCCCACTCCCACTCAGCTCTCCAACTAAGTGTGTGTGCACTTTGGATGGGTTAAATACAGAGAACAAATTCTGAGTATGGGTCACCGTACTTAGCCGTATGTTACGTCAATTTGCTTGTCACTTTGATTCAAAATCTCAGTTGCGCAAAAGCACGTTCTTTTCCTGAGTATACAGTTCTATGTGTGTTTAGCTTTCAGGGCCAGATTAGGTCCAGTATAATACATGAACAGTTCAAAGGGTCCAGGCTCTGTATTGTAACTAAACCGAGTTCTGCTTTGACGCCTACTTCTCTTTCCTGCTCCATCTCTTTCTTCTCTTCCATACAGCATTTTACTCTCCCACGTGCTGGAGTGGGCTCAGCCTTGCACCTCAGAACAAAGCCAGCCTTGTGCCTGCCACCCATAAAGCTCCTTATGTTTGTGTCTCTTTCATCAGTGTTGTTTTTGCTCAGGACAAAGGCCCCTCACTTGTGTTGCTAAGGCACAGCCGGACACCGGGGCGAGCAGCGGGAGACAAGGGGGTCGCTGTACCATGTCGTATATCATACAGGGATATTTGAGGAGGTGAAATCAATATTGTGATAATCTGCTTTACGGAGAGTACTGTAGGTATCCATAGTACCTGGATGTGGTAGCCTAGTGGTTAAGGTGTTGGGCTATGAATAGGAAGGTGTGAGTTCGATTCCTACGTCTACCAAACTGCCACTGCTGGGCCCCTGAGCAAGGCCCATAACCCTCAATTGCTCAGTTGTTAGCTAACTAGATAGAATCTAAGTCACTCTGGATATAAGGGTGTCTGCTAAATGCTTTAAATGTAAATGTACCTGTTGAGGGGAGAAACACCAGGCTCTGTACAAGTTAAGCTAGTAAATGCAAATAACATGTAGCAACCAACATCAAAAAAAGTCAGGATTTACCTGTCAATCATGCCGGCTGTTAACAAAAGGAAATAAGCTCCTCTTTAACTAGCATTTAGGCATTTTAGCCTGTGGAGGGAGAGTGAGTATATTGGTAGGAGAATGTTGGACATGGAGCTGCCAGGCAGGAGGCAAAGAGGAAGGCCAAAGAGGGGGTATATGGATGTAATTAATGAGGATTTGAAGCTAGAGGGTGCAAGTGTTGAGGATGCAGAAGATAGGGATAGGTATAGAGAGATGATTCGCTGTGGCGACTCCTGAAGGGAAAAGCCGAAAGAAGAAGAAAAAGAAGCCTGTGTTTTTGGGATGCGGATTTGAAAGTATAAAGAAACCCTCGGCTGGGTGGAAGAAGTCAAGACAGAAGGGAAGAAGCCCTAGTTTGACAGAAGACACTCAGAGCAAAGTGCCAGACTGGACATACAAATCCATAATAAAGCCTTTCTTTAACCCAACCCAGGGTGTCTTCCATTCTTCCAAGTGCTCTTTCTTTCCAACCTGAAACTTATTTCCAGACCATGGCTTTTTATGTCCATCCCAAGGTGTCTTTCATCCCACCTGGGGCTACTTCTTTCTATTCCATTGCTTCTCTTGCTTCATGTGTGCAACCCAAGGCCCCTTTTGTCCAGACAATATGGGGCTTCTTCTATGCAAACTTGGGATCAATGTGTGTAATCCTATACCAGGTTTCACCAGCCCAGAGTTTCTTCTGTCCACTCTGAGGCTTCTTTCTTTCAGCCTATAGTTCCTCTTCCCAACCCAGGGCTTCGTTCCCTTCACAGCTCCATACCCAAATTATTTAATTGTTTTGTAGGTGGAATGTGTTTGTTAGCTGTGTTTGCTTTCTGGAACTTTCTGATAAGGCTTGTGTATTGTGAAAACATCTTTGACAGTTATATAACGGTTTGACATTTTTCAGCGACTTTTGTGAACGCTCCAAACCTGGTGCCGTGCTAAGACAAATACGGGTGTGTCCACGTCCTCTCGCTCCCCTTCCTGTGTCTCGCTCATGCTCAAAGGAGCGAAGTATACTATTATAGAACGTCAGGGCAATACCGATCGGCAGCTCTGCTTTTCCTTGGACGGTAAAAGCAGAAGGTTGGATGAGATGTTACTCAGTGGCTACAGTCTGTAGAGGGCTAGAGAGCAAACACATGCATGCAGGCACAAATCCATCAAGCAGCAAACAAGCTTTCAGTGCAGTAAGGTGTGTGTGTTTGTGTGTGTGTGTGTGTGTGTGTGTGTGTGTGTGTGTGTGTGTGTGTGTGTGTGTGTGAGGAAAAGGGAGAGAGAGGAAAGAGGTAAGTCACGTGTCAGGAGTGTTCTATCAGCATTTAGAGTGAAATGCAAGCAGAGGACCTTAACAGTTGTTAAAGTGCCCAATCAATTGTAAACACACACACGCGCACACACACACACACACACAACTTCACACACAAACACAAACACGTACACACACTTATGCTGCATTGGCTTTCTGGCAACCTGTTTTGCAAAATAGGAAATGCTAGGTGACTGAACTGACAGTCCAATGAAAGCCAGATGCAAGATCCCTAAGACCACAGATCTGAGCTTGAGAACGAATAATTATATCATTATGTAGGATTTTTATCTCTGACAAAATAACCTTAGTGTGCATAATCCACTTATAAACGTGTATTGGAGGTGGGAGCGAACTGGATAATCCAGATGAACCCCACATGAAGATGGGGGATTATTATTATTATTATTATTAGTAGTAGTAGTATTAATAATATTATTAAGAATAATTATTATTAGTAATTATTATTATTATAATTGTTTTATTATTATTATTATTATTATTATTATTATTATTATTATTATTATTATTAAAACAGAATTCCATGATTTACAGTTTTAGGGGTTTAACCACAGTTCCGAGTGCTTGGACCCCTAAATCGCTGCTATATTAAATGCCAGTCTTACACCTTTACTTATAAGCAGAGGCTTGTTTGTGGTAACAAGTAAGGTACATAAGAGCCACATACTGACATATATGACATCTTTGGCTTTAAAAACATTTCCCGAAAGTGTTGAATAAACAATAATATAGCTGTTATAGCAAAACAGATGAATGTGTCTGTATTAGAAGATTATGAATATTATTATTCATTTGAGGTAAATTGGTAATGGCAGGGCATTTCAACTTAAACGTATTTAAAATGGTGACGCTTTAAGCTTGTTGCAACAAAACATCAAGCTTCAACTGACGAAGCTTAGCTCCCTTTATCCCTGCTGCGGAACAGATTAATCCGTGCCACACATGGAATATCTTTGTCTGCAACAAATTAAGTAAATGAAAGAAGGTGGTGCCAAACCATTACGGGACGGAAACACGCTCCTATTCACACACTACAGACTATTTAGAGATTCTTATCAGCCCATGAAGTTTTTGGATTGGGAGAGGAACTCAGAGAACTCAGAGGAAACCCCTGAAGCTCGGGGAGAAAATGAACCATATATAGCTGTTGCAGTACACAGTGACCTGAGACAACGTATCTCCAGG
>NC_062525.1:4037019-4054519 GCF_022655615.1 Tachysurus fulvidraco
TGTGTGTGTGTGTGTGTGTGTGTGTGCGTGCGTGTGTGCGTGCGTGTGTTTGTATGTGTGTGCGTGTGTGTGTGTGTGTGTGCGTGTGTGCGTGCGTGTGTTTGTATGTGTGTGCGTGTGTGTTTGTGTGTGTGTGTGTGTGTGCGTGTGTGTGTGTGTGTGTGTGTGTGTGTGTGTGTGTGTGTGTGTGTGTGTGTGTGTGTGTGTGTGTGTGCGTGCAGCCACTCAGACTGTTGCGAGTCTTAAGAAATCTTCCAGGCTTTGATGTTTCACACACATCCATCATGGGGTTTTTACGGTTACATTTATGATATATTTTAGACTGCAGTGTTTCAGCCTCTCCTTACAAAGGCATTCCAGCTGAAAACCGCTCTTTATTTTTGTTACTTTATTATGTTTAAGTTTTATATCTTAAAAAAAAAGTTTTATAGCTACAACTGTACATATTAGCGCTTCCCGTTGAACCTGTCTGTATCTCACTTTCTCTCTCTCTCTCACAGTATATATACATACATACGTTAGACAGAGATTTTGGACGTTTGACGGTTTTCAGTGAGGAGATGTGATGTTTATTTGATTTACCACAGAGTCTCCAGCATCAGAGCTCTGTACCAGTCAGGTTCTTTTACTGTCTTTGTTTAGACTCTCGGAATTCTCACTACAGATTGTCTTTGGTATTTCTTTGCATAATTTCTACAAAAAAATGTGCCATAATCTATTGAATGCCTCGTCTTTTTATTTATTTATTTATTTATTTATTTATTTATTTAAATAATGTATGACATAATTTACCTCAGAAATTAGTTCACTGCAGTCCAAAACTGTGTATAGCTTTCAAATATCAAGACCTTTACCACATCTCAATCAGGTTTTTATGCGTGAATGAGTTCGGACTCACAAAACATTAGGACATTTATGACAAGTTCGGGTGACGCTCTAATTTCATCCTCGGTCACTATAAAGAGTCAACGATATAAAATAATTAACTTTTATGTCATAATTTAATTATCTTAATCACACATGCTTCTATCACTGTCCTTTAAGCGTCGTAAGCTAGCGAGTGGATTTTTAAAAATCATTAAACATTTACAAGCGTTAAAAAAAACATTTTTTAAAAAGCGTTTAATAATAAAAAGTGAAAGAAAAAACTTTTAGAACTTTTAAAAGTTAGATTCAGGCTCATGCTAATCATTTCAGAGCTACAACGATAGCAAACTATTCAAAATATTATGCTAACAAGAAATGCTAACAGTTTTTGTTCAGAAGATATTCTTCACAGAGAATTTATTTTTAATAGAAAACAAACAACATACCAATGATGTGAAAACTAATAACATACCAATGATAGTGTATTTTTATTTTTTTTGCACTAATTACACATATATTTCTATATATTTTTTGAATTTTCTATATTTTAACCCTCAATTGCTCAGTTGTATAAAAAAAAAAAAATGAGACGGAATGTAAGTCGCTCTGGAAAACGGCGTCTGCTAAATGCTGTAAATGTAAATGTGAATATTACACCTAATTCTATCTTTATTTATTTTCTGTTCCAGTTTTTATTCTGTTATTTAATTCATTTCATTTTGTTTTACTACAAATAACATACGTTTTTGTCAGGTTAATCGGACACACGTAATAAATATTGTTCGCAAATTTAATATCCGTGTATATTAGCGCTACGATTATAAATCATATGAGGACTTTTCTTCACTTTTCTCCAGTCCATGAGCAGAGATACATTCCCTACAAATGGACACTTTTCCCCTTTAAACAGTCGTCCTGTACTGCCAGAGTCTCTTTCATTATTTTCATATATTCCATAAATGAGTTTCTGCGAAATAGATTATAAACCACAGTCAGTAGTAATCTCCAAAAAGCTGTGCTCCTTCAGGATTTATGACCACGTACAGGAGAGTAGCCTAGCGTAAAAAAATAACCTTTATATTTTCCCTTTCTTCAGCTTTTTAGGATCTGTTGGTTTTCTAGAATAATGTTTGGTCAGTAGATTTTCTCTGACCTGCACTTTTTGTGATACTCGGCACTTTAATCTTATTGTCACAGTGTTGACCTAGATAACTTTTTTTTTGCAGATCTTTATTACCTTCACGATGCAAGGAAAACGCTTACTTCGGGCATTTAGAGGTGCATACGAAGGAAAAAAAAAGCGCTACATGCTGCAGTAGGCCATATGCTAGCTAGACATTTTTCATTTTTTTGCTGTTTGCGCTGGATCATCATGTTTCACTGAGTGTATCTTTACTCAAAATGCCCACTGAGAGGATCTTTGTAGAAATGTGTTGCTAGGCAAAAGTTTGGAGGTTAGTTCTAACTGGGATGAAGTTTGGTTTTAAAGACGACCAGAAAACCAAAACGTAGCTATTTTTAGATCGGATAAAAACACTGTATTAGTAATATTAAATTAGATGGGGGTGGGGGGGTGGGGACTTAGTGGTTAGCACGTTTGCCTCACATCTCCAGGGTTGGGGTTCGATTCCCGACTCTGCCTTGTGTGTGGGGAGTTTGCCTCGGGGGTTTCCTCCGGGTACTCCGGTTTCCTCCCCCGGTACAAAGACATGCATGGTAGGTTGATCGGCATCTCTGGAAAATTGTCCGTAGTCTGTAGTGTGTGAGTGAATGAGAGTGTGTGTGTGCCCTGCGATGGGTTGGCACTACATCCAGGGTGTATCCTGCCTCGATGCCCGATGACGCCTGAGATAGGCACAGGCTCCCCGTGACCCGAGAAGTTCGGATAAGCGGTAGAAAATGAGTGAGAATAGATAAGGAAAGACACACTGTGTGTGGTGCTGCTATGGGAAAATAATCAACAACAGAGTGGAGTAATGAAGTAAAGTCTTGAATTCATAAATAACTTTCTAAAGAACTTTGTTAGTGCCCTCACGTGCATATCGCAGCTATACGCTAGCCTGTCCGTTACTAGCCTGCTTTTGTCTTTCTCTTGAAGTTAATAAAGAAAATAACAAAACACATGGAAACAATTCCCTGTGGTGAAAAATGAAACTTTACCTCAGAGCATTCCAACCTTGTCCAACCTCTTGTTATGATAGAAATGAAACGGTATGGAATTGGAATGAGCGCATTACAGCAAGCAAACAAACAAACAAAAAGCCCTGCGATTTGCAGCCAGATCTAATGTCCGAGTTGCTGTTACAGAAGTTGTTAGTCAGTCTATTCTGACCAATCAGAATTCAGAAATCCACAACACCGTGGTTTTAACATAGCAACAGAAGCTTGCTCAGATACTTAGGAGTTTCTAAGAGGATTGGATCTATCGAGTGTTGGCTGATAGTCAGTACTTAGAAAGATGGAGTGAGAACAATGGACACCTGCCTGATAAATGAGTGCGTCAGGCAGTCTGTAGCTGTGGTGAGAGGTCTGATAAAGAGGCCCCCCCTCCCATTCCCAAACCCTCCACCCTCCACAGGCTCAATAACACTATGGGGATTTATTGCCCAAAACAGTAAGCTAATACTGCAGGCTTTCAGCTCACTGGCTTTAGATCTGCTATCTGTCTTCAGCGTCAAGCTGTTGCCAGATCTGTAATTAAGACCTGGGCTCTATTGGCAACCTGAGACTGAGACCTTTTCTAAAGAAAGAGCCCCGCTTTTCCCTCTGAGCATCTCTTTAAAGAAGCTGGATATAAGGAGAAAGGCCACGCTTTACGTCAAACTTCTCCCTTCCTGAAAACCGTTCGATTTATTATTATTTTTTTTTTTTTGCTTGTCCGACTTGTGCAATTTATCAACTTTCGTTCTACACAAATGAAATATTTGGCGAGAATACAGGACACAAAGGAGCTCATTCTGCTTCACGTCCGGTTCTCTAGACTACAGTCTGGCATTTGACCGTATTTCAAAAAAAAAAAAAAAAAAAAAATTCCAAAGAATTGTTGGAGCTAAAAAAAACAAAAAAAAAACCCACCCCAAAGTGCCAAGACTTGTATCGCTCATCAAACAGCAGACACGATTCGTAGTGAAGGTTGGTGACGTTTTCCCTCCTGTGCCGTGGCTACCTTGATGGATGGCCCTGCGGTTTTCCTGCTTCGATTTTTTTTTTTCTCTGCTGGAACTCAACTTGTACATATTTTCGTTTCTGAATTTCCATTTGTGTGTGGCCTTCTTGGCAACACCACATCTGGTGCTGGGTAGGAACGACTGAAGAAGTGAATAAATATATATCCTTTAAGGTCATTGCAGCAGGTTTAATGGTCGCTAGTACAGTATGGATAAGGCCTTTAGAAAAGCATTGAGTGGATTTCATTTCTCTAGAGTGTGTGAGTTAAGAGCGGGTCCACTGAGGACACAGACAGGCTGACCTCTGACCTCGGATAATCGCTCACAAATTAGTCATGTCAAGAGGGCCATCCTCAGGTCTGCATGAAGTCCTCCTCCTCCTCCTCCTGCTGCAAGCCTGTACACATTTTCACCTTCGTGTTTTTTTTTTTTTTCTTACAATTTTTCATATTTCTCCTAGGGATTCATTGAAAACATTTTTTTTCAGAATGTGTGCATTTTTGGTAGACCAGATATAATTGATATAGAAACGAGTAACCTTTATTAATATTATGCAATCAGACACATCAGGAAACATGTTATTTAGCTCAAGTTATGGTGATTAGCACTGTGAGCCGCAAGCAATGTGCTCCTCATGCTGTGCCTTACGTTTAAGATGTTATGACATCTGAAACAGCGTCGTTAATAGAGAGGGTGTGGACGTGCCGATCATTATGACCGAGTATCCTTATTAAAATTGCACAAAAAATGGCACGATTTAAATCGCAGGCAAAGAGTAGATGCATAGTATCACATACTATTGGATGTTGATGGTGTAGGAATATATATATGTGTGTGTGTGTGTGTGTGTGTGTGTGTGTGTGTATGTGTGTGTGTGTGTGTGTGTGTGTGTAACAGTACTGATATACCAGGTGCCAATTAGTGTTTGTTTTCTTTCCAAAATATTCAGAAGAAAAGGTCCATCAAAGGTTATATGGTTCATTTAGATTGGTCAGACTAAAAAAAAATGACTAATAATACTTGTGACGTCATGTACACAGTTGGACAAGGGCAAGTGATCTTGCCTGTCACGTACTGAATGTGCCAAATATCAAGGAACTCAAAAGTGATCACTCAAGAGTAGAGAGGAGCTGAAAAATCTATGAAAACCCTGCCAGTTTTTCCACAACTCCACACGACGTAAACACAGATCTCGGCTACTGTGTGAGATCCGTTGTTGCGATTCATCCGACCACATGCATCTATTTAGCTAAAGGAAGGAGATTTGGACCAGAGACATTTAACGTTACATTTACGGCTTTTAGCAGACATCCTTATCCAGAGTGACTTACAACTGAGCAATTGAGGGTTAAGGGCCTTGCTCAGGGGCCCAGCAGTGGCAGCTTGGTCCTGGGGTATGAACCCATGACCTTCCGATCAGTAGTCCAACACCTTAACCACTGAGCTACCACAGGCTCACACATGTGCAAGTCACATAGCACAGATCATACACCAGGGAACTTGGGGCACAAGGGTGGATGGGGTGTTAAGCCATCACAGGGCAAAATCCCACAGGCATGATGGACAATATAGAGATGCCAGTCAGCCTACAACACATCTTTGGACTGGGGAAGTTAACATAGAACCTAGAGGAAACTCTGACCGCACATGCTGACTGCACACACCTAGGCGCAGGGGAAGTAAATGACAGAGGTGGGGGTAAGTCACACATGTGCAAGTCACAAGTAATGAATGTCAAGTCAAAGTCAAGTCGAGGTTTTTTTTTATGTCAAGCAAGTCTCAAATTTGCGACTTAAGTCTTACCCGAGTCAAGTTGAGTCCCCCATCTCTGAGTCATTTAACTCAAGTCCGAGTCAAGTCTCAAGTCATGAATGTCAAGTCAAAGTCAAATCGAGTCTTTTTTTAATATGTGTCAAGCAAGTCTCAAATTTGCGACTTAAGTCTTACCCGAGTCAAGTTGAGTCCCCCATCTCTGAGTCATTTAACTCAAGTCCGAGTAGAGTCTCAAGTCATGAATGTCAAGTCAAAGTCAAGTCGAGTTTTTTTTTTAATATGTGTCAAGCAAGTCTCAAATTTGCGACTTACCCGAGTCAAGTCATATGACTCGAGTCCCCCATCTCTGGTAAACGAATCCCAATCCCTTGAGATATTTGCAAGGCGAATATTTTGCTAACATGTTTGTTTTGCTCCGTTAACGGAAACGTTGTGTATATTGTTTTTTTAGCCAAACTCTTGTGTTGAAACAATGGATTTTTGAAAAAAAGTAGATTATGGAACACAAATACAAAACTCTTGGAATATTCAGCCGCACATCACCGGCTCATTTTAGCTAGTTTACCACAAACGGTTGCCAGTGTGTCAAAATTGTCCGGAATTATTTTGAAATGATTCGCAGTTGGTTAAAAAAAAAACAGCACGTCGCCTGCGTTGACGCATCGAATCTGACGCTGGCCTATTATAGCCTGTTTAGTCCTATTTAACTGCTTATATTTCACAGGCCATTTGATCCTGGAAAAAAAAATCAGCAGACTGGGAAGATTTTCCTTCAGGAAGTGGCAGTGTGTAAATTATTTTTAGTGTGGTGAAGGAGAAAGCATGGAGGTGTGGTACTGCAACTCTCGTTTTTCAAGTCACGAACGTCGAGGCCTGTAATGTGCTAGCTAGATGACAGATATTTCAGGAATCTACATGCCAATACCTGCTGCAGATGTCTTCTGGGCTGTGAGAGGAACCTGTAGTGCGCCACTCCTCGAACGGGAATGCGACGTATTTGTGAGAAGGTTTTCTCTTCACTTTGAGTGCATGCTTTAGTGAGGTAAAATGAGTCGAAAGAGATGACCTCATTTTGTTTTTAATTCCATATTATATTATTTCTGTTGACATTTGGTAAATGTTCTTTGTGCTGTTTTGGGTTCTGGACATCTCTTTTTGTGTTCTTGTAGATCTTTGACCATGTTACACTTTCTTTAATGTGCTGCCTTGGGTTGGTTGGTAAAATACAGCATCTTGTGATGAATTATTTTACTCTTTCTACAACCAGGTTTTTGTGATTATTAAGAAAACAACAGATTTAATTACCATCATATATTCCTTCCTTTTTTGCTTCCAACTGCTTTGATTCACTTCCTTCCTTCCTGCCTTCCTTCCTTATATCCTTCCTTCCTTCCTTCCTGTCTTCCTTCCTTATATCCTTCTTTCCTTCATTCCTTCCTTCCTTCCTTCCTTCCTTCCTTCCTTCCTTCCTGCCCTTGTTGTTACACTCATGGGAAAAAGACTGAACACTTTTTTTTTTAAACTCAGTTACAAAAAGCTCGTTTGTCAAGATAATCTCCTCCAGGAGTAATTAGCATTTATTTCTTGCCTCTTCTTTTCTCAGTCTTGGAAAATTACAGTCACGAATTATCAATGACACAATGACACCATGACATAATGACAGTTGTTTGAGACCTTAAGTGTACATTGTGTACTGTTGGTTCAGGATGGAACAACATCATGTGCACCAGCATAATTACCTGCCGAGAAGTGTAGACGTGGATGAAGTAGCTGTGGACCAATTCGCAGTGGCGACTTAACGAATGTGCGTTTATTTGCGTTCCAACGAACGTTTATAAATACTGTAGGTGTTCTTAGAACTCTGTGGATTTGATTGGTGTGCCAGGGCAGTTTAGATAAATAGAGCAAGCTGTCATGGTGCTTTACTTGTTAAGACGTGAAGCTGTCATCATGTCATTTATAACCGCGAGCTGAATGAAAGCTTGGCCTTGCCAAAGAGGCTCATTCCCCCTCTACATGTACTGTATATGGATAGTTTTAAAAATGCTCGGAGGAACGCAAAGGCACTTTCAGAAATAAATGTATTTTAACAATTTTTAATAAAGTATTTTAACTAGATAGTCAAATCGTAAGGACCACTACTGAATACATATAGTACTGTGCAAAAGTTTTAGGCAGGTGTGAAAAAATGCGGTAAACAAAGAATGCTTTCAGAAATATAAATAACGAGTGTTTATTTCTGTCAATTTACAAAATGCAAAGTGAGCAAACAAAAGAAAAATCTAAATCAAATCAACATTTGGTGTTACTACCTTTCGCTTTCAAACCAGCATGCGATGATGACACGGCCCCCACAGAGCCCTGATCTCGTCATCATCCAGTGTGTCTGGGATTACACGAAGAGACAGAAGGATGTGAGAAAGCCGACATCCACAGAAGATCTGTGGTTAGTTCTCCAAGATGTCTGGAACAACCTACCGGCCGAGTTCCTTCAAAAACCGTATGCAAGTGTAGCTAGAAGAATTGCTGCTGTTTTGAAAGCAAAGACTGGTCACAGCAAATATCGATTTGATTTAAATCTCTCTTTTGTTCATTCACTGCATTTTGTTCATTTATGAAAAGAAATGTTTAACACTTCTATTTTTGAAAGCATTCTTTGTTTACAGCATTTTTTCAGGTGTTTTTGCACATATTGTACAATATCTCAGCCATTACGCACATACTATACAATATTTCAGTCATTTGCTGTTTTTTGCACAACTCCATATATTATCCAAGGGACCTGCTGCTAAGAAACTGTGTTCATTCTAATGTTACTGCACGAGATATTGTTTTAACATTCAGTATTTACATACAGTATTTACACCGGTCGGTCGGTCGGTCAGTCGGCGCTGTCTCTGTTACTGTTTATTGTCTTTTGTGTATTGCATTTTTTGTACTTTTTGTATTGTCTTGTAACTTTATGTCTGCACTGTTTTTTGTCCTGCACTGTCTTTTGTCCTGCACTGTCTTGCTTGTCTTGTCCTGCACTGTTTGCACCAGGTTCCACAGTTGCACTTTATGTGGCTAAGACTACTTACATGTCCTTAGCCCTGTCTTTGTGTTATGTAGCACCACGATCCTGGAGAAACGTTGTCTCATGTCACTGTGTACTGCAACAGCTATATATGGTTGTAATGACAATAAAATACTTCTCGACTTGACTTGACTTTTTCACACCTGCTTAAAACTTTTGCACAGTACTGTACATACTAAATGTACAAAAAATGCCCCCTTGGTAGTGCCACCCCAAGAAAACGGGCGGGCCTCAGAGTGAAGGTGGATTGGAGGATGTGTGGATTTGTGCCTTTCCTATTTTTCTCATCATGTTTGTTTTCCATATGCTGTATTATTCCCATGCTGCCTAAGCTCCCACTCTTGACGATGCTGTTTTTCCTTCTCAGAGTGGTTGTGAGACATCCCAGAGGACCCTGCCTACAGAAAACAGTCAACCAGACACACATCTCTGAACCACACTGGTAAGTACCCTGTGATGTCATATATTCCTGTGAGGCACAGGCTGATAAGCAGGCATACGGCATATAGTAATAAGCGATATTCAGCACTTGTCATGTAGACCATCATTGCTATACAGTGCGATACTCTTTAGGTAGGCAACATTTGAAGGAAGGTAGATTAAGAAGATCTATTATGTACAATTGTAAAAAAAACAAAAAACATGGTTCCTCAAGATGGTACTCTTGGGATGGGTAAGGATCTCAAGGGCTTTTTTATTTTGTTCTGAAAGGGAAAGCCTCTGTTTTAGGGCTTCACATGTAACCAAGGCTGATTACCCGAAGAACCCTTTAGGATCTTGGATGGAACAACATGTTATTTTTACTTCTGTTGTAGTAAACACCTCAAGCATTCTGTGAGGGTTCTTTTAACAGTTATAGTTATGTAAAAAAGGCGAGAGATCAATTATACAGTACATGTTATAAACCCCTTGAGTAGGTACCACTAAAGAAACAACCTGAGAACTCGTCCTTACTTAGGAAAAAAAATGTGCTATAAGGTTTTACACAAACTTTGAGAGGGTTACCAGGGAGTATCACACTGAAGAACTCAGGATTGACCCAGCAAGAACATTAAAAGGCTACATGGAGAACATCACATAATAAAATACAGCTTTCTCTGCTTGGTTTTATGCCTATTAGTTTGTTTTTTTCTTTCTTTTGGTCAGGGATTCTTTGAATAAGTAACAGGTACTTTCAACTTATTACTGACATGAAAAGTAGGTCCTACTTGGAGCTTTAAAAGGGTCCTCCAAGGAGATAAATCAAATAACCTCACAAGGTGCTAGACTATAGAGAATGCTAGCAAAAACTTGGGTAATTGGGTAAAAGAGGATTCCTAGGAAGTTTATGGTCCAAGCTTCCTGAAATTGGAACCGTTTGTGACAGTTGAGTGTTGTATGGTTCTGCACAGACCGCTCTTGAAAAGTTTTTATATGGCTCTTTGACCTTACCGAAGGGGCTGTACTTGGAAAGTTTAGGGATTTCTACTAGTTACACACACTTTGTATATGTATGGTGCTTATAGAGGACATGGGCCAATCTACACCAATCTGTACAGAGCCTTTGTGGAGAACCTCAGATTGTCACATTAGATGATCTACTGCCAAATAAGATCTCTCAGTGTGAACCAGTGACCAAAGATATATGTGCCTTAGCTCCGTTCCTAATTTGTTTGGTGAGAGATTTATGATGTGTTCTTCCAATGTGTTTCTTGAGTGAGGCCAGTACTAAGCAGGAAATAAAAAATAACATTTCTCCGTGCGTCTCCGACCCCAGGCCTAGAGAACCCTTGGGACGTTCAGCATGGTAATAAACCTTTTTCTGTTTATCCACACTCATACTGCGCAGGCTGATGTGTGTGTTTGCAAGTATATCATACCCAAGTGGCCATGCCAAGATCGTTCAATGACGTCCTTCACCGCCATATGTTTTTTTCCCCCTCTTCACTTCTTCACCGTCATCATTTTGAAGTTGGACTGTTGTCCTGTGTCTTATGGTTCCATGTGTCAATGCATTGTTCACTCTCAGAAAGAGCTGATAGGAGAGGAGAGGCTGGGGCATAATTGTAGTGTAATCCTGGAATCAATCCATGGGCATTAGGAAGCTGCTCAGTCAATAACAATCGCTGTAATAGAGATATTTTAGGAAACAATTCAGAACGTTGTGATCTCTTCCACAGCCCTACAAAGAGGGTGAGTCAATTCTAGTAAAGGGAAATTAAGTAAACGAGTAGAAATGTCATAGAGTCCTTGTTTCTACCTGTTGGTATAAAAAAAAAAATCAATGGCAGATTGACTGTAATGTTTCTTTTGGTTCTTGATGGTTCTTGATGGTTGCATCACGCCCAATCAGAGGTCTTACATCGGGGTATCTGATCTTATCTGCAATTGTGGCTGACAGTTATTCTTATCAGTCAAGAGCCATATCTGATTTTGTGCGTTTGTCTTAGCTTTCGGATAGGCCACGAAGGGGAAGTTGTGACCTAATGGTTAGAGAGTCTGACTCCTAACCCTAAGGTTGTGGGTTCTAGTCTCGGGCCGGACACGACTGAGGTGCCCTTGAGTGAGGCACCGAACCCCCCCCCTAACTGCTCCCCGGGCGCCGCAACATAAATGCTTGCCCACTGCTCCGGGTGTGTGTTCACGGTATGTGTGTGTTCACTGCTGTGTGTGAGCACTTTGGACGGGTCATATGCAGAGCACGAATTCTGAGTATGGGTCACCGTACTTAGCCGTAGGTCACGTCACTGCACTTCATTTTATTTACCTATTAACCCAGCATCATTGCAGCATAGAGGCATAGTGGGCAATATTGTGCAACTCAGTTCTGGGTTCCCTGGTTAAATCCTGAGTTTGGGTTACTGTTGGTTTCCTCCAGGTTCTTCATTTTCTACCCACATCCAAAAAACATGTTGCTAGGTGGACTGGCTATGTCCCAGGGGTCCTACCCAGGATGTACTACCACCTTGGGATTGGCTTCGAATCCACTACAACGCTGTTCGTGATAGCACATTTATTGAAAATGAATTAATAGTTTCTGGGATTTCACTGTCTTTTGACTAGCAGGAACTTTACGCAAGTTAACATATTTATTACTTGCCTGTTACTTTTTAAGCTTTTAAGTAGCTCTGAAAGGGTTGAATACCTCTAGATAATCTCAAAATCTAGGACACAAGAACAAATCCATTGACGGACTTCTGTGAGATTGCATGTTGTGTTCTTTGAGCTATTTCATTTGAACAAGTCAGTCATGCAAACAATAGAGTTAATTTGTATCTCCTGTTTGTCTTCTCAACAAAACCTACTAACACTCGTGCGGTTAAAATTTGCATTTTTAATGAATGTGAGGTGATGACATGTTGTAAACATTGTTTGCAGCTCTGTGCTGTATAACCTGCCCTTTCTTCAGTTTTGGCAAATTGTTTCCACATGCCACTTGCCATTTTTTAAACCACTAGTCACTAGCTAGAGGTATAGCTCTGGTTAACAATATGTAGCTGAGAGTGTTCAGGTCCCTGACTCTGAGGTTATTGCATCTCTTTCTAGACTGTAACACCAATGTAAACCAATGTAACCAGTTTCTGTACTAAAGACCAATGTAACCATTTGGACTCCGGTTCCTTTCCTAAAGACCAGTATAACCAATAAGACTGTAGTCCCTGCCCACAATGCTAGTGTTTAGAATTGTATTTATTTATTTTGCATTTATTAGAGTTTAGTAATTCTTTGTATTTCCAAGTCCACTATACCCAAAATTCCACTGTAACCAATCAGACTGCAGGTCCTCTTAAACCGCCACTGTATCCAATCAGACTGCAGGTCCTCTTAAACCGCCACTGTATCCAATCAGACTGCAGGTCCTCTTAAACCGCCACTATATCCAATCAGACTGCAGGTCCTCTTAAACCGCCACTGTAACCAATCAGACTGCAGGTCCTCTTAAACCGTCTCTGTAACCAATCAGACTGCAGGTCCTCTTAAACCGTCTCTGTAACCATTCAGACTGCAGGTCCTCTGCACTGTAACCAATTAGAATGCTGAAAGCAGTAGCTAAGGCAAGTGGAATCGTATTATTCTGAAGATGCCTTTTATACGTAAAGATATTTTATACATCATGTAAACAGGATGCTCAATAAACCTCTCTAGGCCAAGTATTTCATTTTCTTAGCTATAAACCTCTTTCATCTAATTTAGGGGCAAATTTTATATATTTTTTTATTCTTTTTCTGTGCAGTGTGTGATAGTAAAGTTAGTGTTGCAGTATAGAAACCAGAGTGAGACATGGCGGTAAGGTGTTTTCCATGTAGGGATGCAGGAGGTGGGCGTGAGGTTGCAGAAAGGAACTTGAATTTAGGAGGTGTGTTTGTGGTAGGACTTGAAGGGAGTGTAGGCTTTACACTGATGTTATATTCATCAGGGCCTCACGGTCCAGATTTAGACACGAGACATGTCTGTTTGTCCGGGGCAGGGAGGGGATGGCTGTTTGAAGGGGCGATCTTGCAGACCGTCGCTCGGTTACAGCTAAACATTTTTAACACCTCATAAATCTCAGCTGCCACTAGGATGCCAAAACCCCCAAGTGCCCAGCATGCCAAAAGGAAGTCAAGTCAAGAGCAGTGGCGTGCTCACAATGTGGAACCTGTAACCTCTGTACATTCACTGGTGCTTATCCCGATCCAACAAATGACACAATAATGTTCAGATCCATCATTTAAAAGCTTCCAAAACAGTTCAGAGAGGAATAATTTAGCATACGAGTTGCTTTCGCACAGAAAAACAGGTCAGTGTTACAGCATTGCAGTGTTTCTCTTCTCTCTACCAGAGAATATGACGGCATGGTATGAAGCCACTGTTAAACATGGCGAACTGCAGCATGTTTGCAGAGTGTTAGAACATGCAGGCAGGATGTAAAGAAACCTTCTGGATACAACCTAACTGCTCATTTATTTAATTCCTACATCCATAAATATTTCACTGTATGTCAGCTATAAAACGAAAGACAGAACCTTAGTCAGGGGAATCCCAATCGCTGTTGTTAACCAGACAAGTGTTTGAGTCTGTTTTCTTTCCAGGCTTCTTCCTTATGACACCTTTGTCTGTAGCGGTTTCTGAAATGATATCTGGATTTGTTAAAAGCATTATGCAAATCAAACTAAATTTAGTTTGGGGATGGAGCAGCGGTTGCCTCAGGGTTCTTGGCTTGATCCTTCTCCAGGGTCTTTGGATGTGCTCCTTCTGTCGTTGTATGTGAATACTGGTGGATTGATGACTATAAATTGCCCCTAGGTATTCCCACCTCATGCTCCATTTTCTCACAACAGGATTCATATCTGCTAGAATAAAGTGGTTTCTGAGGTGGTAACGATGATCAAAAGGTTGTGAGTTTAAATCCCATCACTGCCAAGCTGCCACTGAGCAAGGTCCTTTACTGCTTGTTTGTGTAAATGAGATAAATGTAATAAGTACATGAGAGCAATTCTGAAGATGGATCAGTGAGTGAAAGAGTGAACTGGACAGTAGCTATAAATCTATAAATCTATAAAACATGTAGAGGTTTGAATAAGAAATATCTGTAGGCAGCAGTCAGGGTTTGTTAGGAAAAGTACTGTATTGTATATAAAATATGTCACTTTAGGTACCAGATCTGCACCAACAGACTGTTTTTTTAGAGAGACGAGGAAGTTCTCGCTTTTCTCTCAGATTTCCTCGTTCTCTGTTTATGCCGCTGCCTGTAGGTCTGCATTAGTTTCTGCCGGTTCCTGCTTTAGACTCCGTTTCTGTCTTAGTTTGTGCCTCCGGGTTTGCCTCAGTCTCTTTCTCTGCTTCTTCTTCAGTCTCTACTTCTGCCTCAGTGTCTGTGTTTACAGACTGTTTTCGCCTCAACTCACACACAGTCTTCCATCCTCAGTCACTGTCCCTGGAAACTTTGCTGCCTCATGCATCTTTAGACACTGACTCGCGTTTCATCTTTCTTGCACAGCAATTTGTTTCTTCTGATACAAATCACGCTACTGCCTCAGTTTCAAGTCGTAAACTGTTACTCCAGGACAGGACTGTGCCTCAGGCAGTCCTCTGTCCTTCCCTGTTTATGAAAAAGTAATCAAATAAACGGTATGAATAAGTATAATGTACAATGTGAATAAATAAGAATATTGGTTATAGAATAATATATAAATAAAGTAGGAAGAAGTATATGTAAAGTTTAAAAGTAAGAATTTGTTGAGTTGAATAAGTATATAAATAACAGGTATGATTAAGTATATGTAAATGTAATAAATAAGAATTGGTTTATGAATAAGTATTAAAAATAAAGGTATGAATAAGTATAGGTAATGTTTATGAATAAGTATGAAAAATAAAGAGTATTGAATAAGTATCTGTAATGTTATGAATAAGTATATAACTAAACGTGATGAATAAGTATATGTAAATGTTTATAAATAAGAAATGTTATTTATGACTAAGTATATAAATTACAGTTATTTATGAAATAAGTTAATATATGGGAAATGTTTATAAATAAAATTTATATGAATAAGTATAAAAATAAAGGTATGTATAAGGTATATGTAAATGTTTAGAAATAAGCATTTGTTTCTGCCTCAGTCTCTCCCTCCAGGTCTGCCTCAGTCTCTGTCCTGTTTCTGCCTCAGTCTCTCCCTCCAGGTCTGCCTCAGTCTCTGTCCCTGTTTATACCTCAGCATTTGTTTCTGCCTCAGTCTCTCCCTCCACGTCTGTCTCAGCCTCTGCCCTGCCATCCAGGTTTGCCTGTGTCCCTGTTTTAGTTTTTGTTTTTGCCTTAGCCTTTGACTTCATTACATCATTGCCTCTTTCTCTGGCTTTCCATTAGTGTCTACCTCTGTTACTGCCTCTGCCTCCCACCCCCTCTCAGTCCCTGCCTCTGCAGTCCGAACTAAAGTTTCTCGCTGTTAAAGATCTGGAGTTTCCATTTGTACCACATATGCCCTCTGTTCCAGTCGCTTCCTTCCCAAAGTGATCAGTCAGCCTTGTCAGCCCCCTCTCAACAACCCTCATGCTAATGCTAACACAGGCTAATTTAGTCCACAGAATCATATTCCATATGCGTCCTCTCCTGCGAGGCGACTTTACCGTCGTGTTGTCCTTGTAGCTACAGGATGCATAAAGACACTTCCCTCAGGATGAGAGACACGACCGTTTGGTATGGAGGTTACTATATTAACATCATGATACACTTCAGACTGATGTTTTATTCATCTGGACAACTAGCAGTGTTTTTACAGATTAGTGTGTGCTACAAAAACAGCTTCTAATGCTTTCGCTTTTTTTTTAATCAAACACTTTTATTTCTTTTTAAGCATTAAATTATAAGAATCTTGAATTGAAGTTATAAAATTCTAAAGGAAAAAAAAACAAACAATTATCACCAGGATAGATGACTTACACAACAGCAGAACATCAGGATGAAAAAGTCTGAAAAAGTCTGAAAGACCATTAATGTACTTCATAGATGTGTTTCCATGTTCGTGCCTTTATTTATTTATTTGTTTGCTTGTTTGTTTGTTTGTTTGTTTATATTTTATTTTATTTTATTTTTTGTAGATTTATTCATTCCATTTATTTATTCCTCTTCTCTAAATCTGGGGTTTATGTCTCATCTGGTCTTGTACGACTGGAAATAACTGCCCCCGGGGCATCGGCAAGATGGTCTCTGAGTGAACTTTGGTCAAAGGCAAGCTTTTATTACTTGTATGATTCTACTTTCTTCTTCAGGGTCATACAACAGACACACACGCATTCACACGCACACACACACACACACACACACACACACACACACACACACACACACACACACACACACACACACACACACACACATGGTGATAGAGGAAAATTTTATCCTATAGCGTAAAAAGCTGTCTTAGAGTATAAATTGTGACACTGTCCTGTGTTTGTGAGGACATTTAGTTCTTTTAGGTCCACACACACACACACACACACACACACACACACACACACACACACACACACACACACACACACACACACACACAAGTGCAGAAGAAAGCTAGACTCTTGCTTACTGTTTGTTTGAGAGAGAGAGAGTGTTTGTGTGTGTGTGTGTGTGTGTGTGTGTGTGTGTGTGTGTGTGTGTGTGTGTGTGTGTGTGTGTGTGTGTGACCTTTCTTTCTTTGCTATCTCTTTTTTCTCTTTTCTCTTGCATTCCTTTATACAGTCACCAGTGGAAGTTTTCTTTTAGGCCATGCTATTTTTAACAGAAGCAAAAAATCAGGGGGAGTGTAAAAGAAAAAGCTCTCTTTACTGTTTTCTGTGTGTGTGTGTGTGTGTGTGTGTGTGTGTGTGTGTGTGTGTGTGTGTGTGTGTGTGTGTGCGCGTGTTATGTCCGATTTATGAAAGAAGTGGGAACTGTGTACTTCTGTTCATGCTGTTCACGATCAGCGATGTTCATTTGGAGTCACGTGCTGAACGCAGACTCGAGGACAGCGAGAGTATTTCCCAGTTGGAATTCCGAGCTAATTCAAGCATGAGAAATTTCCGGGGAATTCCAGGAATTTTCTTCGGGGTATTCTATTCAGAGTTGCGCAGAATATTTCTCGGTATGGTTTAAAAGTCTTTACTGGAATAGGAATATATG
>NC_062525.1:4059712-4082212 GCF_022655615.1 Tachysurus fulvidraco
TGCATGGTAGGTTGATTGGCATCTCTGGAAAATTGTCCATAGTATGAGAGTGTGTGTGTGCCCTGTGATGGGTTGGGACTCCGTCCAGGGTGTATCCTGCCTCGATGCCCGATGACACCTGAGATAGGCACAGGCTCACCGTGACCTGAGAAGTTCGGATAAGCGGTAGAAGATGAATGAATGAAAATATTTATCCTTAGCCAGATTTTGACTAATTAATCGACTTATACCATTCATGGCCACTTTCTTTAGGTCTCTAACCTTCATGTTGCTTTTACCCCTATAACTTGTTCCTCTTCCTTATTACTTCTTCCTCTCTGTGGTTACTGTCCAGGCTAACTGCATTTACCACACATTAATCATACTGTGCAAACCTCATTAACTCCCAACCACTCTGTCCTCGCCCACCACCAGACCCGCCAGTCGGGCAACTATGGCAGGAGAACCATGTGGGGGTTTCTGGGTAGGGTGGAGTATCAGAAGTACAAGGGCTTTGTCATAGGAACATTCACATGGAGCTCCTATCTGTGTTGATGAAGTGCCTCCACTCCTCATTAGCAGTATACAAAGAGCTCAAGCAGCTGAGGCCTCTTGGGTGCGTGTGGCCCGACTTATCCATGGCCTCTTAGGAGTTTGAGTTTCCTGCCCCAAATCTTAATCTTACTGCCATCACTCAGCAAAGTGGCCATTTAGCAAAGTCTTTAGCTGGAGTAAAATCCAGGAAAAAAAAAAGAGCAAAAGAGAGCTTGTCCTGACGAAGGTAGAGGTGTGTTTGCACAAAATAAACAGACAAAATAAACCCCTTGAGGTTCTGCACACATGCCGAGCAAACACATCTTCACAAATAGTCCGATTAAGGCATAGGGACATGTACAAATACCCTTCAACGCACACTCACACTAGTGCCCTATGTGTACAGGAATAATGATGGATTCCCATCTGAAAGCCCTCATGAGTATATACAGACTCCAGAATGAATCGAAGGCTTCTGGGAAAAGCAAAGTAACCAAAATCGTTTGGGGTGAAATAAAGGAGTATGATTAAGTAGGTGTTTCGTGTCCTACCACAGGGCAGCTGTACCACAAGCCATCTAGTTTTATCAGTTCCTCATCTTGGGTTCTGTGGCATCATCCCTGGAACCGTGAGAGAAATGGACTGGCTGAGCTGCAAGTGTTTGTGATGTGGTACATGTTTTTTTTTGTACACATACCACAAAGAAAGTACATGTATAACACATGTTTAATCGAGTCCAGCGCTCCACATGTGTCACTGGACAGGTTTCGCCTCAAAATATATACGAGCCACCCTGTGGCTTACTCGTGCACCATCTACGAGCCCTTGGACCTTGGGCTAGAAGTGTTTATTATTCAGGGTGGTCCAGGTTTCTGTCAGCGTTTAGGACCTATTAAAGAGGTGACGGAGATGTGTGCGTGAGTGCTAGAGCTAAGTGGGCGGGTAGGTGTGTCAGTAGTTTTTTTGTGTATGTAACTAGGTGTGTATCATGATTAGGGATAGGCTGAGTAAGGGTTGTTAGATTCCTAGAAGAGGTTTCCTTGGAGCCTTCAACTGTGGATCTGGTAGAAATAGTTCTAGAAATATTCACATTTTGTCAAAATCGAAGCTTGAGTATCAGAAATCAAAGTTTTTGAAAAAGACTATGTGGTTCTGCTTGGAACCCCATTCTGATAGGGAAGAACCTATTCTACATAATACACATTTATGTTTAGATTCATATGTTGTTTCTTCAAGGAACTCATTCGTCATGGGGATCAAACTAGGAAATGGTTTCCTCAACAGTTCTTAGATTCTTAGATGGGTTTCACTTGGAAAAATTGGGGAAGTGAGTGAGGGAAGTTGTTATTGAACCCAGAACTTGGATTAAGAACTAAGATTCCTAGAGGACTTCTACTTTATGGAAAAGAAAGTTCTTCTACTCTAAAGACGGTTCTAGTTAAAGGGATCTATTGAAGGTTTTCAGATTCCTATATCATTTGTACATGGAATCCTTTTAATCTCATTGGACTTGAATGTTGGACTTGAAGGTTTTTTGGATCATTCAGGGTTCTTAAAGGTGGGGTCTCCATTGTTTGAAAGCCAATGTTGATATTTGTAAGCAAGGCCCTGAGCAAGGCCCTTAACCCTTAGTTGCTAAGTTGTAAGTCACTCTGGATAAGGGTGTCTGCTAAATGCCGTAAATGTAAATGGGTCCCACCCCTGTTTTGATAGCTCCGCCCACACATACACCAGACAAGTATAACCCAAGTATAACCTAGACAAGTATTATGGTGGAACCTGTTGGGGCAGCCAACCTGTTGGGTTTCAGCCCATTTCTGCTCATTGGCTGCACGTTTGTTTTGATTTTTGTTTAGTTTGTCGGCTCAACGCAGTTTTCAGAAGCATTTCTCAATCAACAGAGACCCCACCTTTAAAATAAGATGTAATAGACTCTAGTAGAACCTAGAGATGTTCTAGGTGCAACTATTTATTGAACATGGACCTTGAATCACTAGGAACATTACACTCACAGAAGGTTTCCTCAAGAATCATACATTTCTGGAGGGCTTCTAAGTTGAGAAACCTAAGAGAAGGTTCTAGTTCAAGGGTTCTATTTCAGCTTTCCAAATCATTTCTACTCAATTACAATGAACACTAAGTAAAAAAAAAAAGTCATCAAATCTTTTTCTACAAATTAAATAGTTCTTAGATTTGGATCTTTAAGGGTCTTATAGATTGGTTGTTCTGTTAACCCATTTTTTTTAAACTTTTATTTTAATGATTTCAGAGCTACATGGAAACCGTTTCTCACTTGGAACCTGGATAAAAAAAAAGCATTGTCCTTAATGATTAGTTAAGAGGTTTTATCTTCCTAAAGCTCTATGCTAATTAAATTCCTGTGTAGAAGCTGATGTCTGTGACCGAGCAGTTTAGCTGAACTCTGGGAATCCCCCATGAGTATGGAGAAAATTACATGTGCATAATTGAAATCTTGAGGAAATCTTTTTATTTATTTATTTATTTTTTTAATGAACATAGCCCACAGTGTTTGTGCATGGAGTGAGTGTTTATAGTCATGTTTATTTGCATGTGTTCGGTCGGTGCTGGCACTCAGGACAGATCCGGAACAGATTTCAGGCTGAGATGTTCCCTTGGGGTCTGTTCTCTGTTTATGACTGGCGAAAAACTCTGAAGCCACCAGTTTATGCTTTTATTCTCTTTCCATAAACATGGTCCTATTTAATCCTCTTATTTAAATTACACAGGGAGAAAGTCATGGATATGGTTTCGGTTTCAAGCGAAACTATCAATATTTCCACATTTCAACAGAGTATGCAGATTTTTTCTTTATTTCAGCGTTCTCTCAGTACCGGAAAACATTCCGGTTTAATCCGATTTATAGTTTAAATTCTCTAATGCAAGTTTACAAAATCTACCCTTGAATCTCTGACCTCTACACCAGCAGGTCCGTTTTCCATAAATGCTTAAAAAAGTCCTCAAAATGCATAAAGTTCTATAGGAATCTAAGGTCCTTTTTACACCCGGTCACTTCACGTGTTGTCTCTGATCCGATAGCTATCTGACTTGTTAAAACTGTACCGTTTACATCAGGCCACATAAACGCGTCTCGGCGAATCGGATATCGATCCGATCTTTCTACTCCCGCCCAAAATGCTGATATATTTGTCCTCATTTCCGGGGTAATTGAAATGGAACACACTTTGGTGGATGCGGTTTTCAGAACACGATCAAAAAGAAGACGAAAAAACTCGTTACAACGTTTATGCTACAAAAAGCAGCATTTACATTTATTTGTTTCTGGCGCGATGCACGACTCGCGAGTCACCTGCGAGTGATGTACTTCCGTTTGGGAGGAGTATAGCGCTGATGTATGTGGCTTGAACAACCACATTCATTTACACCTGTCCAGTTTCATCTGAAACGCGTCCCAGACCTCCTCCTGAAGGGGTTTGTACCATCGGGTTTATATCCGTCTCCAAAACGTTTCAGAGGGCATTTAGACCTGGTCTTTTTACCGTCGGATAGATATCTGATCACAGAAAACACAGGAAGTGACCAGGTGTAAAAAGCCCCTATGAATGCACTTTTGTTAGTAATTCATGCTCCATTTTTATGCTTCTATATAGAATCAAAAGATTTCCTGATCAGTTAGGCTTCAAATGCGGATCCTTAACAATCCAAAAAATGTTCCAAAGAAGACCTTTTTAAGAATTACAGTACCTAGTAGTCCACGTCCTTGCTGTTCAAGATAAACCAGACTATATCCTTTTCAGACCCCCATAAGATCAATGATCCAAAGAATCCTTAAGGTACCTTTTTAAAGAGAATGAATGTCTTCTAATTAAATTCCATGCTTGAAAACCTCCACACTTGAGGTACAGATTCTGTCTGGGTTTTTTTTTTTTAGCTTAGCTTCCTTATAGGTTTTTTCTTTAACTTGGAACCATTGCAATGTCTTCGGTGTTCCATCAGGGGGATGATCCTTTTCTGCCTCCTACAGCAGAGTCGTTTCCTATCCAATTAAAAAAACTTTGTAGAGCCTTCAAAAAACTTGTTAGACCCCATTTTCTAATGTGTTACTGAAGACCAAGATAGCTTGAACATTGCTTAGATATTATGAAGAAAGGGTTTTTAGATAAGTAAGGCTTCTTGGGACAACTAAAGCACGTTCTCCTCACACCTCCAGGGTCGGGGTTCGATTCCCGCCTCCGCCTTGTGTGTGGAGTTTGCATGGTCTCCCCGTGCCTCGGGGGTTTCCTCCGGGTACTCCGGTTTCCTTCCCCGGTCCAAAGACATGCATGGTAGGTTGATTGGCATCTCTCGAAAATTGTCCATAGTGTGTGAGTGTGTGAGTGAATAAGAGTGTGTGTGTGTGTGTGTGCCCTGTGATGAGTTGGCACTCCGTCCTGGGTGTATCCTGCCTCGATGCCCGATGACGCCTGAGATAGGCACAGGCTCCCCGTGACCCGAGGTAGTTCTGATAAAGCGGTAGAAAGTGAGTGAGTGAGTGAGTGAGTGAGTGAGTGTTCTGAATCAGGCAAATCAGATTTAATTTATTCTGTGGTCATGTGCACATAGACTGCATGGTCACGATCAACGTCTTGCTGCCTTTATGCACACACTCGTCCCCCACACACACTTGTTTGGTGAGTTAACTGGGTGAGAGCAGGTTGGCATGGAACAGTTTGATCTTCAGCAGGCTGTGATGACAGATCTTAATACTTACATGTCAGGGTCTACATAGAATCTTACACTTCCTCTTGGGTTATGTAAGGGTCTGGATATCAGAGGAGATCTACGTCATCTGTCAATCATCTTTTGGAACTTTTAAGGAGCAAGGAAATTGATGTTCAAGGAACACTAAACATGATTAATGGTGTTGGTTCTCAATGGTTCCTTGGACTGTTCCTCGGACTGTTGTCGAGTTCTTTATTAAACCTTTAATAAACATGGAGCATTACTAGTGATATTACAGGCTCTTTGATTCCTAGAGAAATCCCTGAATCCCTTTCTGATAGGAAAGTCCTTAGAGAACGTTTTAGTAGTTAAATCCTTTAGAAGGATAAGTGTATGATTTTTAGAAGAATCCTTGGAATCCCTTCTGACAATATATTGTCAGGTTCGAGACAGAACCAGACCTACATGGAATTTGAAGTAGTAGTATAACTATGTTTCTTAAGTGGTTCTACTTGTGACCTTCTCTGATAAGGACATCAAATTTTAGGACACATGGAACTGGAATTGCATTGGAGTTTCCTCAAGGGATTTTTGATTTATAGGGTTTTGGATTTTGGATTTGTAGATCTATTTGGAACTAGAGGTCTTCTTGGGTCTAAAGAAACGTACCCGACCCGAAGTGACCCGAATCACTTTTTACCCGAACCCGACGTGCATAATTTTTTTGTTTTTAAGAAAGACCAGACCCGAGACAAACCCGGAAAAATTAGACCCGAGTCCGACCCGTTGGCAATATTTTTTTTTACCCGACTGGACCCGAATGTTGCACACATCGATGCAGCCCTGCACGCACCAGTCAGACAGAAAAGTAACCGCTACAGCGTGGATTCAAAATGAATGTTGACAGGTCTGTGTCAACAAAAATTTGCTTACCGCCAGCAACACGATATCGCAAGCGGTCTTGGCAAACAGACGAGAGGTTGGAAAAGGACTCGAGTCGATGCACACACACGAGATACACTTCTCGGGTCCGTTCGGTAAAAACACATTCATTTTAAATTACCCGAGACCCGACGCCGCTATTATTATACCCGACCCGTGTCCGAGGTACACGTGAAACTTTTATACCAAACCCGCTCGGGTCTCGGGTCGGATGTTGTCCGATTCTTCATTAAACCTATAAGGAAATCGGATCTTGAATTACAATCCGAGCTATATTTTCCGAAACAAGATTCCTAGACGGACTTGACTTGGATTCTATTGTGAAATAGAAACCTCATGTCGGGTTTATCGACTTTATGGATTTGGAGTTTTGTCAACATGGAACTTGAATGAATTAGACAAATGAATGTAAATATTTGTAATAAACGGAACGTTTATTACGGTAGTGCAGAGAACACCGATATAAAGATGAAACCCCAGTGTACAGTGTAAAATGATTATGTATGACTCATCGCTCTCTTAGAACTTGTGTGTAATTGTGGCTAACATTAATAAAAGAAGTTTAATTATTAACGTCATGTAACCCAATGGAAATATAGAGATCGGTAATGCTTTCTGCCCATTTGTGGAGTCAAAATAAAGAGAAAGAGAGAGAGAGAAAGGGTGAGATAGAGAGATGCCTTGAGCTTTTTTTTTATTTCCTCAGCTGAGATTGTACAGATTTGTCTTGGCACATGGTGTTGTGTTGTGTCTCGTGCCCGCTCGGGCAGTAGGTTAGGGCAACGTGCCCAGATCCCTCATCTCTCACCTGGCCTCACTTCCCATCCACCTGTCTGCTGAGTCCTGGAACACACACACACACACACACACACACACACCTAATTTTACTTCCGCTTTCCGTTTTGTACCAAATCTTTCTTTATGATTTCGTTCATAAAAATATACAACAATTTTATTTTAGGGTGCTAAAAGTTATGATACCTGATCATCAACTAATGTACATTTTTTATTATATTCCAAAAACTAGGCCGACAATTAACAGTTTTAATTAAACAGTTAACAGTCTACCGATACCATTGTCAAATACGCGCTGCAAAGCTCCAAAACTATTGGCACCCTCGGAACTGCTTACTAGGTAATTAAAGTTAGTCATATAAGATATTTGCGGTTAATAACATACAGTATATATGATGAATGTACAATAATGAAAATATAAAAGGAATGTTATTATTAGTTTTACTTCTATTCATTCACTTGTTTGTTTGTTTCTTTCTTTCTTTCTTTCTTTCTTTATTGTATCAGAGCCATTTGTCATAATTATTGGCGCTCCTTCGTTTTCCCAGCTAGTGCATCTAAAGTGTGTATACAAAGCAATAATAATATTAATAATAATGTATTTGTAATACAAAGCACATTGTGATTCAGTTACACTTTGTTTATTTATTTATTTTCCTTTTTATTTTTATTTTATTTTATTTATTTTTGCCAAATGTGTTGGAGATAATCTGAGTGAAAGCACTGGATTTACAACCAAAGACACGGTCATGACCTTTGACTCCTGTGTGCCCTTCTGTCTTTGCTGTGCTCTGCTTTTCTCTCTCTCTTTCTCTCTGTCTCTCTCTATCTCGCCCTCGAGTTTGCGTTATTTACATCACCTCGCCGTCGCCGTCCTGTTTATTGTGACCTGATTGCTGTAAGTAGGTCAACAGGTTTGTGTATTTGTGTCTGATGCTTGAGGAAATCCTGTTGCCTGCACCATTTACTGTACTTTCCACTCCGTCTGTGGAAATAAAATATGAGCATTAAGAGAGGAAAAAAAAAAAGAATGAAGAAAGAGTGTGACATAAAGAGAGAACGAGAGAACAGCTTGTGGTGAAAGTTTCCCCACATTACAAGCTCCATCTGTGAAAGATTTATATTATTCGCTGCTGCGGTTTACAATAGACAGAGCACAAAGTTGCACCGAGACGAACGGTCTGATTTCATCTGATCAAGATCTGGCTTTTGTTGACAGATCCGCTCTGCAATGCAACATGCAGATGAGAAGGATTACAAAAAAAGCAGCTCTTGTTTGCAAACACACTCACAGCCTTGGCAGCGTTTTAGTCAGACTTTGCCAGAGAAGTAAAGATTTATTTTTCTGTACTGTATGCTCAGTTCTCTGACCTTTCACTGACCCACCGTACTCGTACCAAGCTGAGTTCCTGCCAATCCCTCCCTTTTCCCCTCAGCATCTTAAACACCGGCTGACACAATATCCTACCGCTCAGCACTAGTTGAAGACGAAAAAAAAAAAAAGTGTGTGTGTGACAGGGAACGGAATGGGGTCCGGCCCTAAAGGTGTGGAAGGTGTGACATTTTAATTGTATGATTATAGTCTTACTGTTAGAGACTGTTTTTTTTCCCCCTACATTGTGACACACTAATGTGCAGATTCGAGATGTACGGAATGTAAAACCATCGATTTTCACATCTGGAAAAATTCAAGAGTTCACATCTGTTTTGATTAAAAACAAACCGAAACGATGGTTTATTCACATCGATGTGTGTCACAGATACTTATTATTATTGAACTATTAATAAAGTGTATAATTTGTCAATATATTACTGATATTTATTGATAGAAAGGATTCTCCACTTTTAACCAGAGTGTAACTGATAACAGGAAGTAACTTGTTAAGCACTATTCGGACGGGACTAGTTTTACGTGGGGACGTGGGGGTAAAGTAATTATTACCAGAGCTTCTCGGTGAGTTTAGTCTCGTCCGAATGCGCCATCTCTGTAATCATTACGGACAATGTCAGTAAAGATTACGCCGACTTTTACCTTCTGTAAAAATGTCCGGAAAAATTACCTCAGGTAATACTGATCCCGTCCGAAAAGACCCGCTGTAAATATGTACGGTAAAATTCCGTCATTTCCTGTTTAAAAGTAGTTTTTGGCACGTTTTTCATGCATGGAGGCGCTTGAAACAGGAAGCAACGTCATACGCACATGACGACAAGGAGGTTACTGTGGTGCGTAAAGCGAGTTACCCCTCCCACTTCTGCTAGTTTTACTGAGATGTCTTGTCCCGTGCGAACTGGCTAATTAATATTACAGACGTCCTTAGGTAAAATCGCATTACTCCACGTCCCCACGTAAAACTAATCCCGTCCTTATAGGGCTTTAGTCACAGAAATGATAACAACTATAAATGGACAGAATTCAGAAAGATCCTGGACTAAAAATATTGAAATTTTAATGTATTTTTCCCCAAGTAAACATTTTAGGTTCGAATTTATACAACAGTGATGAAAACAGGAAGATTTAAATTTGCTCTAATAGACTTAAGATCCAGAATAATACATTATCTTTGAATCAGATGAAACTGGACAGGTGTAAATGAATGTGGTTGTTCAAGCCAAATACATCAGCGCTATACTCCTCCCAAACGGAACTACGTCACTCGCAGGTGATCTTTCACCCAGGCGTCTCGTCGGGGCTTAAAACGCGCTGCTGCCGTCAGCGAAAATGCAGCAAACAGTAAACGCTGTTTTTTGTAGCATCTTTTGTTTTTTGTAGCAAACGTCTTAACCATTTTTTTTCGTCTTCTTTTTGATTGCGTTCTGAAAACCGCATACACCGAAGCGTGTTCAATTTCAATTAACCCGGAAATGAGGTCAAATATATTTACATTTTGGGCGGGAGTAGAAAGATCGGATCAATAACCGATTCGCCAAGACGCGTTAATGTGGCCTGATGTAAATGGGACAGTTTTAACAAATCAGATAGCTATCGGATCAGAGACAACACATGAAGTGACCAGGTGTAAAAAGGCCCTAAATGCTACACGGAACCTGGGACCCAAACTGTAAAGCTGCTAAGTTTGTGGATATTTCACAGAATTAATCAACAGAAACACCCAGAAGTAGCTATCGGAGATTTTGGACTAGCTACCGAGAAGCTGGGTACATCTTCAAGTGCTCAAAATTCTGAGATTTGTTTCAGGTTAAAAAAATGGGATCAGTGACTTCTGATTTATTTGAACATTTAGCCACTTTTGCTAGCTAGAGCTAGATGTCAGTGTGTTCTCTCACAAGAAAGTTTATTTAAATGTATGTGTTTTCATAATCTTCAAACTGGCCACCAAGTTTCTTCTTATTGGTTTAGGGCCTGGTTAGTGCTCACATTCGGTTGCAGTAACTCGCTCTACCCTTGGAAGAGACATAAAGCCTGATGGCTGCTCCTCTCTAAGGATGTGATTTATTAGCACCTATTAATAACTGTGTGATAGTAAACAGGCCTGAGGGCTGTTCTTTAGGTGCGAGGATTATGCACAGCAGACACTGCTAAATGGCAAACTCTGCTTTGTATATTGAGAAAGAGAGAAAATGGCAAGAAATATAAGGATGCACACAAGCAGGAGGATCTGTGCTGGTTGGGGTGGTGGAGCTGAGCATAATCCATGACCTTTAGACTCCGTCTGGTAGACTGTGGTGGAGCAAAGTGTAGCTGAGCAGAGAAGCTTGGAGTATGGCAGGAACGAGAGAGGTAAAAAGTAGGATTCAGGGTAGAGGGGAGGGGAAAATGGAGTGAGGTGAAGTGCAGTAGTGTGGAATAGAGCAACATGAGCTACATTGGTGAAGAAGAGACCGATGTTCAGTGGAGTGGTGGAGAATGGACTGGTGTTCTATACAGCTGTGGAGAATGGACTAGTGTTCAGTAGAGTGGTGAAGTATGGACTGATGTTAAGTACAGTGGTGGGGAATTGACTGGTGTTAAGTACTGTGGTGGAGAATGGGCTGGTGTTAAGTACTGTGGTGGAGAATGGGCTGGTGTTAAGTACTGTGGTGGAGAATGGACTGGTGTTAAGTACTGTGGTGGAGAATGGACTGGTGTTAAGTACTGTGGTGGAATATGGACTGGTGTTAAGTACTGTGGTGGAATATGGACTGGTGTTAAGTACTGTGGTGGAATATGGACTGGTGTTAAGTACTGTGGTGGAGAATGGACTGGTAAGGAATGGAGTATGGTGAAGTACAGGATTGGACAATAGAGCTGAGTAAAGTTCAGTGGTGATGAATAGAATTTGATGGAAATATTTGATGGCATGTGGAATGTAAGTTGCGTTTGGGGACTTTGTCATGATTTCTTTAGAAACCCCCCACAGAGTCGTCTCACCTGTCATGAATTATGTGTTCGCCATGTTTCCTGTTAATGTGCAACACATCCATGTGACCACGTGCAACACATCCATGTGACCACGTGCAACACATCCATGTGACCACGTGCAACACATCCATGTGACCACGTGCAACACATCCATGTGACCAGGTGCAACACATCCATGTGACCATCCATGTGACCAGGTGCAACACATCCATGTGACCACGTGCAACACATCCATGTGACCATCCATGTGACCAGGTGCAACACATCCATGTGACCATGTGCAACACATCCATGTGACCAGGTGCAACACATCCATGTGACCATCCATGTGACCATCCATGTGACCAGGTGCAACACATCCATGTGACCACGTGCAACACATCCATGTGACCAGGTGCAACACATCCATGTGACCATGTGCAACACATCCATGTGACCATCCATGTGACCAGGTGCAACACATCCATGTGACCATGTGCAACACATCCATGTGACCATCCATGTGACCAGGTGCAACACATCCATGTGACCATCCATGTGACCAGGTGCAACACATCCATGTGACCACGTGCAACACATCCATGTGACCATGTGACCATCCATGTGACCACGTGCAACACATCCATGTGACCATGTGCAACACATCCATGTGACCATGTGACCACGTGCAACACATCCATGTGACCACGTGCAACACATCCATGTGACCACGTGCAACACATCCATGTGACCAGGTGCAACACATCCATGTGACCAGGTGCAACACATCCATGTGACCACGTGCAACACATCCATGTGACCACGTGCAACACATCCATGTGACCACGTGCAACACATCCATGTGACCATGTGACCATCCATGTGACCACGTGCAACACATCCATGTGACCATGTGACCACGTGCAACACATCCATGTGACCATGTGACCACGTGCAACACATCCATGTGACCATGTGACCACGTGCAACACATCCATGTGACCACGTGCAACACATCCATGTGACCACGTGCAACACATCCATGTGACCACGTGCAACACATCCGTGTGACCACGTGCAACACATCCATGTGACCACGTGCAACACATCCATGTGACCATGTGACCATCCATGTGACCATGTGCAACACATCCATGTGACCATGTGACCACGTGCAACACATCCATGTGACCATGTGACCACGTGCAACACATCCATGTGACCACGTGCAACACATCCATGTGACCACGTGCAACACATCCATGTGACCACGTGCAACACATCCATGTGACCACGTGCAACACATCCGTGTGACCACGTGCAACACATCCGTGTGACCACGTGCAACACATCCATGTGACCACGTGCAACACATCCATGTGACCACGTGCAACACATCCATGTGACCATGTGACCATCCATGTGACCACGTGCAACACATCCATGTGACCATGTGCAACACATCCATGTGACCACGTGCAACACATCCATGTGACCACGTGCAACACATCCATGTGACCATGTGCAACACATCCATGTTCCAGATCCAGCCATGAGAATGATTTCAATACTTTCTTCTTTTGTTCTTCTTTATTTAAATAGACAAAGAAGAAAAACATTTTGTCTCAATTTCATGAGCTAAAGCAACATCAAACATCAACATGGCCCTGACCAAGATAAAGCAGTTATTGTAAAAACCATCGTTGACGGAAACATATTGTCATTAGCATCTTTTTGCTGATTAGTTTTGGAACCCAGCTGAGTGTCTCTTGTCATGTTAAAATCTATCTGCAGTCACTTTAGTACTCTGCAGAAGTCTTGGGCCACCTAAGGAAGTTATACGTCTGGATAACATCTGTTTACTTGCTTGAAATAACTCCATGTATCATTAGTATAGATGTTGAAGTGCTTATGTGGCCTTGTTTAGAATTGTGTAAATGAAAAACTGAATGTTATTGTAAAGGTTTCCATCAAATACTTGTCTGTATTTCTCTATGCTTCTGTTTGAGCAAAACCAAATAGCGGTATTGAGGATAAGAGCACAGCACAGGATGTCCATGTTGTGGAGGTTCCGACGTTGTTTATGTTGAGTATACGTTCCTAAAGTGACCTTTCTTTGCCTGAAATGTCTTTCTCTGCAGTGTTCTATCAGTTATTAGGCATTTATATGGAATTGCTTAACCAAAAAACACACTCAGATAGAACCTCGTAAAAATGAACTGTGTTTGAATTCTTTAAAAAATAAGAACAATCAAAAAAACTTTCTCAATCTCTTAAAAGTTCATTCATTCATTCATCTTCTACCGCTTATCCGAACTTCTCGGGTCACGGGGAGCCTGTGCCTATCTCAGGCGTCATCGGGCATCGAGGCAGGATACACCCTGGACGGAGTGCCAACCCATCACAGGGCACACACACACACTCTCATTCACTCACACACACACACTACGGACAATTTTCCAGAGATGCCGATCAACCTACCATGCATGTCTTTGGACCGGGGGAGGAAACCGGAGTACCCGGAGGAAACCCCCGAAGCACGGGGAGAACATGCAAACTCCACACACACAAGGCGGAGGCGGGAATCGAACCCCCAACAGTGGAGGTGTGAGGCGAACGTGCTAACCACTAAGCCACCGTTTGTTGAAGCCATGTTGAAGCCAATTAGTTTAAAAAGGATTCATGTCCCAATAGAATGATATACATTTAGAGATCTAAACTCTTACAGAAATCTACTTCTTATAGGCTTATACATAAGCATATAAACCTTCTTCTAGGGCTGGGCGATACGGCTGAAAACCGTATCACGATATCAGTGTTTCATATCGGTCGATATCGATAATTATTGATATTTTTTATGACCTATTTACAATAAGGACTAGGAGAAAAATTTTATTTTAATTTTAAAATATTACATTTAAACATTTTTATTTTAAACTTAACCTTCCTCTGATCAGAATCCCCTCAGTTATTAAGACAGAAATATCAACAACCAGGAAACCTCCAATAATTATAATGTAAACATAAGTCTAAAGTCACAATGAACACTTAACTATTATCTCTTAACATTTAAGGTGCAAAATGAAAGAAAATGTAAGAAATGCTTAATAATGTGTAATAAAATAGTGCAAAGTGTTAAATATAATAATTAGCAGACGACGTTGTTGTGACTACGGTCAGATTTATAATATCCAAAAAACTGCCATACTGGCGAGCTGACGTTTCCTCTTTTATTTACACTTTCCTCGCTCGCCGCGGCTCATTTTCTGCTCATCAGTCGGCGGTTACTGAAGAGGAATCCAGCAGACCAGCACGAGACAATGATATGGTGCAACCAAACATGATACTGTTACATGATTGGCTGTTAGCGTGTCACTCCCTACGTTGCTAGGTTACCAGAGAGTGAGTGCCTTTGTTAATGCAACCAAACTTGCTTCCGACGAACAATAAAAAATATTGAACGTTTTTATTGAACACATTGTTTATTGATATCGATCACGTGTCTATCGCGATACATATCGTTATCGTTTTATCGCCCTGCCCTACCTTCTTCTTCTTCTTCTTCTTTTTCTACAAGATGACTTTTCTTAGTAAAAGCAATGACTTTGGTGCCGTTTAGCTCAGTGTGAGAGAGATGAATAAAACAATGTTGGTCTTTTACTTCATACGAACCAACAGACCGAGTCATTTACATTTCATTACATACGTACATAGATTTCATTGTGACACTTTGAAAACTGTCTAAACGGTTCATGTTTAAACCCGTCCTTTGAGTGTACCAGGTACTTTATAACTCCCAAGTGTGTTTTCTGTTTGTTAAACTGTACTAACACTAACATCAGCGTTGAGACATCCACTGAATCACCACTGAAGGAAAGATCTTAATTGGGTATAACAAGAATGCAGTCAGTTTTATTTTTATACTAATGGCCGTTATTAGTGGGTAGTGTTGACACCTTATAGCTCCAGAGTCCCTGGTTTAGTCCTGAGCTCAGGATACTGTCTGTCCATGATCTTCCTGTGTCTGTCTCAGTGGTTCTTTGGTTTCCTCCAACTTCCAGCAGCATGCTGTGAAATAGCAACTATTGCCTGGACTTAGGTGTGAATGAGTGCAGGATTGATGGACTGTAGTCCTATTCGGGTTATGTTCCTGTCTTGCACCCAGTGTTATAGGATCAACCCTGATCAGGGTACAACAGTTACTGAAAATGACTTGAGGTAAATTGAGGTAGTTTAGTTGGCTGACCCATAAATAAAGGGCATTTACATTTGTAAGGGCCTTGCAGTGAAACTTGGTAGACCTGGGATTTGAACCAACAGCCTACCGAGCAGTAGTCCAACACCTTAACCACTAATGCCCCTTTTCCACCGAGGCAGTTCGAGTGCTGGTTCGGAGCCTAATTTAGAACCAGTTCTTTCTTTATCGACAGCCAAAGCACCGGCTCTGAACCAGGAAAAGTGGTTCTTAAGTAGCACCAAAACGTTGCTGGTCTAAACTTAAGAACCGCTTGTGTCATGAGCTGTGGGCGGGGCTACTGTTAGCGCATTTGATAATATACCAATGTTTACTACACTTTTACTTTACCGCGATATGTTACATTATCAGCACACATGATAGTAGGTAGCTACATGTTAAGGCTAACTTTTTTCTGTGTTAACGATAAAATAACGTTATGTACTTTATCGATTACAACCTCCGTTTATACAGATTACACGGAGCTGCACGTACACGTCGGATTCGCCGCGTTTGGATGCTAATGTAGGTTCACAAAGCCATGAGCATTAACAGTAAAGCAACATTGTTGTTGTGTTTGTGTTTGTCGCTGCTGCGCTGCTGAGTAACGTGACACGTATACAGTGACGTCACACTCGGCGCTGTGATGCTTTCTAACCGATGGAAAGGCAAACCGGATCTTAGAAGGTTCGCCAGTGGAACCAATTTTGAACCAGCACCAGCGCTAGCTCTGAACCAGCACCCGGGTCTTTTTGGTGGAAAAGGGGTATAAGCTACCACATCACCCAAGGAAGAATAAACAGCTGAATTCCTTATAGCCATTCGTTGATTTTTCAGAATAAAATGAGTCATCTTGGTATATTTTTGTCCTTGAACTGCTACGTCTGATTCCACCACCATCTACATGTGATGCCCTGATGTAAATGTTAAAGGATTGTCTTAGGAAGAATCACTATAGCGTTGATCAGTTAAAATAACGGGAACCGTTGCGCTGTATTTTTTGTGTATTTGCATTAAAAGCAGTCGCCCCTGTTGCACTTATCCTTGGTATCTTACATCTGCAGTATAACCACTTTCTTTTTTTTTCAGTGTTGAGCTCTTCTACCGTTACTGCCTTCTTTTGCAAGCACTCTAAACCCATAGTGTATTAACTCGGTCAGTAATTATTCTTTTTTATGCTGTTTCGAGTCTTCTGTTTTGAAGTATGCAATTAAGGCCATGGCAAGGAGCAAAATGATGCCGATGGGCAAAAAGTTGGCCTTTTGAAAACTTTCATTTTCAAAAGGCCAATTAAAAGATTTTAGAATGGAGCAAGCAGTAACTGCACCTGCACTGTTTTTACACTGCACTGCGTCAACATATATGCCAACTAATATATATCTTCACGCTGTCCAACACCCATATAGACGCACCTGCAATGCCCAGAAATGCCTACAGCTTGTTTATTAATGATATATTAGTGAGTCTGTTCCTCTACCTTTCTCGCCCACTTATTATCCAGTCACTTTTACAGCCTTAATGTATTGCTGTATCCTGAAATTTTGTCCCTTGCAGCCGTAGTGCCGCTCTGATTTTACCCTTCAAATCCTGACCCCTCAAATTTGAGTTATTTTTGCCTCGGTTTTCTCTCTTTCATTCTGTTTCGGTCAGCTTTATCGCATTCTACCCCTGACTGCTCAGTCTTTTTCAATGTAGCATTGGAAACAAGAACCCTGGGGCTATAAAGCTTTTTTATATGTCCTGAGTGTTCGAAGGCATGATGCTTTATGGATTTGACCCGGACCCGTGCAGGAGAGGCTGCAGCAGGCACAAGCTGAGAGGAACGAGTGTCTATGGACAGCCATATGCAGCGTCTCGTTCTGAAAAGGGGTGGAGGGAGATGGTTTGAGGAGGGGAAGCATCACATCTTTTCCCACTTGTTAAAACCTCTCAGCTGAGAGTGCTGTCCTTTCTGTATTTTTTGACTGAGAACAGATTGCATTGAGAAGTGCTACACCACTCGCTGACAGACTGACGTAGCTAGCGATCTCTCTTGCAATATTTGGTATGTAGTAGCAGGGCAGTTTGGTCAGTGGACACAAGCAAGCCAGCATCCTGAAAGTAGCCAGCCAAGCATTAACTAATACAGGATGAATGTCCCTTTGGCACTGCTCTGGCTGGCTTGCATCACACACTTGTTTCGGTGCCCTTGAACTGAAGTGTGCTCCTGCATTGAATGTGTAATGTAGGACAGCCGGATGCAGGCCCAGTTGTGTGTTTGGTATGCACACACACACACACACACACACACTGCTGCTCTTTTTCCCAACAGAGCAGTAAGATCTGGCAACCAACAGCCTTGCTAATCATGGTCTCATTGTTCCCTTTTTTTTTGCTCACCTAAACACAAAATTACCATTCAGATGGTGTTGTTTTATAGGGTCTGGCTTTTCAAGGAGTTCTGGAATGATTACAGTTAATTAGAACAGGATGAGTGATAAATTATAAATGGCAGTCAATCGGCTAGATAGTTTCATCATTTCTGAGGGATAAAAAATAAACAAACCATTGTTCCTCTTGAAGAAGATTGAATTGATATTTTATTTTTCACAATGACAGTTTGTGAAATGTTTAGTGTTTCTCCATGCTTATGTTACTCAAGGAGATAATGGAATCTTTACCAAATATCATTCATTCATTCATTTCCTACCGCTTATCCGAACTTCTCGGGTCACGGGGAGCCTGTGCCTATCTCAGGCGTCATCGGGCATCGAGGCAGGATACACCCTGGACGGAGTGCCAACACATCACAGGGCACACACACACTCTCATTCACTCACACACTCACACACTACGGACAATTTTCCAGAGACGCCAATCAACCTACCATGCATGTCTTTGGACCGGGGGAGGAAACGTGTGGAAAAGATGTGCCGGAATGCGGGTTGTAGAAATTTAAGAAACGTTTCCGATTCTTTTTAATTTCTACTCTAGACTGTCGTGCTTTTGATATAGTTGTTGTTTGGTCAGTGGTTTGTGGCCATGTCGAATCCTGGCTTTGGTGAACAGGTGCTTGAATGTTCCATATACAGATACATGTGGTTTTTGGTAAGCAGGCTACCATAAGCACTATTCGGACGGGATTAGTTCTACGTGTGGACGTGGGGGGTAAAGTAATTATTACCAGAGCTACTCTGTGATTTTAGTCCGAATGTGCCATCTCGGTAATCGTTACGGACAATGTCAGTAAAGATTACGGCGACTTTTACCTTCTGTAAAAAGGTCCGGAAAAATTACCTCAGGTAATACTAATCCCGTCCGAAAAGACCCGCTGTAAATATGTACGGTAAAATTCTGTCATTTCCTGTTTAAAAGCGCGTTATTCAAGCATGGAGGCGCCATGTTGTCTGTTTGCGCATGTGATAACAGGAAGCAACGTCATACGCACATGACGACAAGGAGGTTACTGTGGTGTGTAAAGCGAGTTACCCCTCCCACTTCTGCTAGTTTTACTGAGATGTCTTGTCCCATGCGAATTTTGCCAATTAATATTACAGACGTCCTGAGGTAAAATTGCATTACTCCACGTCCCCACGTAAAACTAATCCCGTCCGAATAGTGCTATAGAATACAAGAGATCTGTATTTTGTTCCAATGGCATTCCCCTGATTCGATCCGGTGTACAAGTTTTAATTCACTGATATATAATTATGTGACTGATTTACCCAGTTTGGGTTTTCATAGCAATAATGCTGTTTCAAATAGTAAATTAATTCCTTGGTCATGTTGGTTAGAGTTGGGGCCAATTGGTGTTCATAGTAAAGGTCTTCACGAGTCCACTTAGATCCGAAAACCCGAGGTCCGACCCGAGACCTGAGCGGGTTTGGGTCTAAAAGTTTCACGTGTGCCTCGGACATGGGTTGGGTATAATAATAACAGCATTAGTGGTTAGCATGTTCGCTTCACACCTCCAGGGTCGTGAATGAGTGAATGAGAGTGTGTGTGTGCCCTGCGATGGGTTGGCACTCTGTCCAGGGTGTATCCTGCCTTGATGCCCGATGACGCCTGAGATAGGCACAGGCTCCCCGTGACCTGAGAAGTTCGGATAAGCGGTAGAAAATGAGTGAGCGAGTGAGAGTGCGCGTCGGGTTCGGGTAAAAAGTGATTCGGGTCACTTGGGGTCGGGTACATTTTCTCACATCAGTATTACAAGAGCTGTTTGTCTGGGGCTCTTGAGTGGTTCAGCAGAAAATCATATACTGTATTGCCAGGATACTGCCAGTGCCAATCCTGACGATGCCACAGAGATCCATCACCATGTCATCGCCACTAGACATTCTTACTGGGTGGGTGGGTGTGTGGTGGGGGGCAGCATTATGCTCTAACCTGTCAATCAGAAAGGGTATGCATGTTTACGGGGTAGGACATTCATCTGAGGATTTATAGCTGATGTTTGATGTAGAAGCGGATTGAAAAGATGTAACGGCTTTGTATGTCTCAGAGGATGAACATGTTAGCTATCACTCTCCCAGGTTGGTACTGGTGCTACTGGTGGTACTGGTGCTACGCTCTGTACTCTGCACTAGCGACTTACTTGTGTCTGCAGACTATCAAACTCTTTTCTGCTCTAGTCTCACTGCTGTTACTAATGTACCTATGCTGTTTTCCAACGCTAGCTGTTAACTTGTATGAGATGTGCAGAAGAAACCTGTCACACATTGTAGTTTGTATAAAATATGGAAGCTGCGAGGAATCTGAAGAGCGCAGTGTTTGTTTGAAAGTCTGGCTGAACTGCTATCTCTCGTCAGAACCTGAACGGCAAACTGCTGACTGAACGTAAGCAAATCTGACAGTGTATACAGCCGAGCTGACAGGCCGTGTTCCACGTGCAAACATGGCTCTAACGTCAGAGGCCAGAAACGCAGACGGAACAAAGCTGCTAGCAGACAGCAGGTCTGTTACAGTGCTACAGATGAAGCATGTCACATGTAAACAGATGAACCTGGCTTTGGCTCATTACTTTCTTTCTTTCTTTCTTTCTTTCTTTCTTTCTTTCTTTCTTTCTTTCTTTCCTTTTTTCTATATCTATCTATCTATCTATCTATCTATCTATCTATCTATCTATCTATCTATCTATCTATCTATCTATCTTCTTTCCTTCCTTCCTTCCTTCCTTCCTTCCTTCCTTCCTTCCTTCCTACCTTCCTACCTTCCTTTCTTCATTCTTTCCTACCCTCCTTCCTTGCTTCCTTCCTTCCTTCCTTCCTTCCTTCCTTCCTTCCTTCCTTCCATTCATTCATTCATTTCTTCCACAAAAATAAATATGCAGGAATCTATTGATAAGAAAATACAGATATTTGATGACATGATTTTACTTCCTGTTAGCAGTAACATTACATGAAGAAGTCAATAACATTTGTACCCTGAACAGATAAGCAGTCAAACAGCCATCGCTAGTTAGCCAGAACTCCTGCAGCTGAAATAAACGAGCTGTCAGTTTACCACTGTGTGTGTGTGTGTGTGTGTGTGTGTGTGTGTGTGTGTGTGTGTGTGTGTGTGTGTGTGCTTTCAATGCTGCTGCTGACCTTGTTGCAGTGTTTGCACTTGAGCTTTAAGCCTGTGTTAAACAGAGCTGAGCACTACTGTGTTTCTCCTGCTGACACAGAGATGTGAACTCATTGATAGCACCAAGATCTCACACATATCTCACACAGGTCTCACACAGATCTCACACAGATCTCACACAGATCTCACACAGATCTCACACAGATCTCACACAGGTCTCACACAGACCTCACACAGATCTCACACAGACCTCACACAGACCTCACACAGATCTCACGCAGATCTCACACAAGTCTCACACAGACGTCACACAGATCTCACACATATCTCACACAAGTCTCACACAGATGTCACACAGATCTCACACATATCTCACACAGGTCTCACACAGACCTCACACAGATCTCACACATATCTCACGCAGATGTCACACAGATCTCACACAGATCTCACACAGATCTCACACAGATCTCACGCAGATCTCACGCAGACCTCACACAGATCTCACACAGATCTCACACAGGTCTCACACAGATCTCATGCAGACCTCACACAGATCTCACACAGATCTCACACAGACCTCACACAGATCTCATACATCTCACACAGGTCTCACACACCTCACACAGACCTTACACAGTTCTCACACACCTCACACAGATCTCACATATCTCACACAGATCTCATCCACCTCATACAGACCTTACACAGTTCTCACACACCTCACACACCTCACACAGATCTCACACAGATCTCACACACACTTCACAGCTGTAGCTCTTAGGCTTCTTTCACATCAGATTGCTGATACTTGCGTCTCTGTTATGTTTTAGGTGGCGTCTCATGGTATTAGTGGTTGCAGCGAGCATCAGGATTGGTCGCTGAGCTGTGGGATGTCCGTCTGACTCAGCGACGCGAATGACAGGCATCTGTCCTCAAGTGGGGCCCGCCTCAGTCTCACATGATTGGCTGCTGGATGGAATTAAGGTGAATGGAACACATGCCCAAGGAGCAGGATCTTAACCAATCAGAGACAGAAGAGAAACGGTGAGTCACTGGCTCCTCCGACTCCGACTCCTCATAGCTCATCCTAAATCTGACTTTCTTTCTTTCTTTCTTTCTTTCTTTCTTTCTTTCTTTCTTTCTTTCTTTCTTTCGTTCTTTCACATTTCTTATGTGGTTTTATTTGGTTGTAATCTGTTTTTATTTCTTTTTTGCACACAACATAACACACACTAATTATGCTGCTTTATAGACTTTAAGACTTCATATAGGTTAATAAATCTAACTTATTTGACTCGATATCGATGATCCGTGTAAACAGACGTCTCGTTTAAGAGAAGAATCTACAAGCGCTATTCCTCTTCCAGTTGTGTACCGTCTCAGATCATTTGCGCTCCCTCAGGCTCTCCATCATAAGGTTTGTGCAAATTTCATTTTCCTCAGCGGCTGT
>NC_062525.1:4087212-4187212 GCF_022655615.1 Tachysurus fulvidraco
AATATTTTATTAAGGCTTGAATATTAAAGCTTGTTAACGGACTGTATGAGTAATATGGCTTAAAGGTGTAATAAGTTTAAAGGTGTTTTTGTAAGGTGTGTGTGTGTGTGTGTGTGTGTGTGTGTGTGTGTGTGTGTGTGTGTGTGTGTGTGTGTGTGTGTGTGTGTGTGTGTGTATTTGTTTGTGAGTGAGTGAGTGAGTGAATGAGTGAGAGAGAGAAAGAGAGAGAGAGAGCTGTTAGCCCACTTGAGGTCTCCCCACTAATGGCAAAGTCATGTATTTCTTCCATTTAGAGTAACGAAGATAATAGACTAGCGATGTTGTAGGTGACGAGTCTAGCGTCGTGCTCTCTCTCTGATCTCTATATATGATATCTCTCTCGTATCTAGGATCATAGATCTATACAGTGTGAGATCGATAGCGGATAGGGAGAGGGCTCGTATATGTTATCTATAGCTGCTATATATATGTATATCTATCTCTGTCTTCTCTTTCATATCTGTCTCTCTCTCTGTCTATGTCTCTCTCACCTATATCACTGTATATCTCTCTCGTCTCTCTCTCTGTCTCTCTCTCTCTCTCTCTCTGTGTCTCTCGCTGCTGCTCTCTCATCTCTCTCTCTCTGTGTCTCTCTCTCTCTCTCTCTCTTGTCTCTACTCTGCTCTCTCTCTCTATCTCTTCTCTCGTGAGATAGGAGATGCAGTGCAGATGGGATGCGTGTTCGGAAAAGTTTGACAGCTGTGACCGTTGCTGTGTGATTGGATGGAGATTGTTGCCTGTCATAGATGAAGCTGCATCCTGAGTCAGTGTCTGTCCTCGGAATAAGTGGAAGGAAACAGCGTGGGGAGAGCGTCTGCGCGGTCGGCTGGGTGCGTGTGGGTGGTGGGTGGGTGCTTGGGGTTGGTGTGTGTGTGTGTGTGTGTGTGTGTGTGTGTGTGTGTGTGTGTGTAACTGAACAGGCAGATTGTGTGGGGTCAGTAAGGATTGACAGATACAGTGATGTAGCCAGAAGTGACAGTACAGAGACTTACTGCTGAAGCCTTTTATAGTTATATTTCTCACTGACACAGAATTATTAGGATTTCTTTAGTGTAACAAAAATAAAAAAAACAAAATTAAGCTTCTGCTTTTATCAGTTTAAAAAAAATTTAAATGATAAAAGTAGAAGCTTAATTTTTTTTAATTTTTCTTTCTGAAAAAAAAAATGTTTTACTTTTATTTTGTTTCATTACATTTTTTTTTTTTTTTTTTTTTACTGGAACCTTTTAACTTAATAATTTAATTATTTGTTTTTTGTTATGCTTTTCATTCCTCGAACTTGAGTCCAATTTAAATGCATTTGTTTTTGTTACAGTCTTATTTTAAAAAAAAAAAAAAAAAAAAAACATAATTATTAATTTTTTTTTGTTTGTTGGTTGGTTACACTTTGTTGTTTCATTTCACAATCTCCTTTCTCTTTTTTGGTTTAGATTTAGAAATGTTATTGTATATTTCTTTTTCTTTGTTTGTTTGTTTCTTTACACATTTTTGTTATGTCTTCTGGCTCCTGTGTTTAGGCTCTAGAACGTTCCCTTGGTTCTCCGAGCTCTTTGACTAAAAAGTTTTCAGGTGATGACCTCAGACGAATGTTGGCTACGCAACAATAACACAACATGTTTTTAGCTCAGTGTGTGTTGTGCATATAAAAATCTAGCCTTAAATAGAAGAAGAAGTTTTCTTGAATATCAGGAGTATAAACAGTCCCAGTTTATAGACAAGTTACTGCTGATATAATGTTGAGAGCAAAAGTTTGTACCCCCTCCTACCCTCCTACCTCACTTTTCATCAAACTCCAGCTTGGTGTACTATTGATGATCCTTTGTGTGTATGGGTATGTGTGGGGGTGGGGGGGAAGGGGGTGGGGTGGGAGGGGGTATGGGGAGGGGGGAGGGGGGGGGAGGTGGGTTGCGTGAGTATGTGCTGGTGAGGAGGGGGGGGGGGGGCTGGGGTGGGGAGGGAGGTGGTGCGGGGAGGGGGGAGGGGCGGGGCGGGGGGGGGCGTGGCGTCGGGGGGTGGGGGCGGGGATGGGAGGGGAGGGGAGGGGGGGGGCGTTGCGGGGTGGGGGGGGGCTACCCCTGGATGGGGTGTGGCGGGTAGGGGAGGGGGGTGGGGAGGGGTGGGGGGGTGGGGGGTGGGCGGGGGCGGGGGGCGGGATTGGGGCGGGGGTGTGTGGAGGGGGGGTGTGGGTGGGTGTAGGGGGGGGGGGGGTGGGGGGGGAGGGGGGGTGGGGGGAGCTGGGGGGGGGTGGGGGGCGTGGGCCGGGACTGGGGTGGGTTAGGGGAGGTGGTGGGGTGAGGATAGGGGGGAGGGAGGGATTGTGGGTAGGGTGCGGGGTGGGTGTGTGGGTGGGGTATGGGAGTGTGGTTGTGTGGTGAGGGTGCGGGGTCGTGTCAGGGGGTAGGAGAAGTGGGGCGGGGGTGGGGGGGGGGTAGGACTGTGTGTGTGGTGGGAGGGGGTGAGGCTGAGGGAGGGAGGGAGGGTGGGGTGTGGGTGGGTGGTGTGTTGGGTGTTGGTGGGTGTGGGTTGTGGTGTGTGTGTTGGAGGGGGAGGGGGTAGGGTGGTGTGTTGGGTTGTATGGGGAGGCGTGTGTGTTGTGGTTGGGTGTGTGTTGGGGGTGTGTGTATGGGTGTGTGTGTGTGTGTGTGTTGGTGTGTGTACGGGTGTGTGTGTGTGTGTGTGTGTGTGTGTACGGGTGTGTGTGTGTGTGTGTTTGTGTGTATGGGGGTGTGTGTGAGTGTGTGTTGGTGTGTGTATGTGTATGGGGGTGTGTGTGAGTGTGTGTGTGTGAGTGTGTGTGAGTGTGTGTGTGTGAGTGTGTGGGTGTGTGTGGGTGTGTGTGGGTGTGTGTGTGTGAGTGTGTGTGTGTGAGTGTGTGTGAGTGTGTGTGTGTGGGTGTGTGTGGGTGTGTGTATGGACTGATATTTACGTGCCACTGCTACAGAGAGGAACAGAAATCATTCAGTCTCTCTCTAGTTCTCCTGCGACCTTGATAAAAAATCCTTTTGAATCGTATTGAATGATATTCGAGTGCCGTTCTTATGGACACGCCGTCATGTCAGCACAGCTGAAGGGGTATTAGTCTGTAATTTGATTTGTCTGTGGGCTTTGGTACAATCTGTGCTTCTAGGAACAAAGCTGGCATTTTGTGTTGTGTGTAAAGAAGGAAGGAAGGAAGCGAGCGTGTATGTGTGTGTGCGTGTGTGTGTGTGTGTGTGTGTGTGTGTGTTTCGGTAAGCGTTTTGTTTTATAATGCCAGCAATTTGGTTAGAGATCGTATCAAATTCAGACGAGATTCAATAAGGGACAAAGCGAGACAGAGAGACAGAGAGACAGACCTTGGCTAGGGAATTATTAGCATTTCTGTAAAGAACACACAGAGATGTCAGGATGTTATTTAACAGCAGCTCTAACATGATGACTCGTTATCACGTGTAAATCTTTTCCTATCTGTTTGTTAATGTGCAGATATTTTAAAAGTCTCCAGTAGTTAAAGCTGTTATTTGTAGCTCTTCTTGCTGACAGGTTAAGTGTTCAGGTCCGCTTGTTATATTCTGTCTCACGCAGTCTCACAATTTTTATTTTTATTTATGTAAATTTAAACAAATAATTGTATGACATGTCATGCATTATTCAATAAAATAATGAATCTTCAGCACATGCGACTGTATGAAAATAAACACTTTTACAAACCTCAGGGTGGTAACAGTATCTCCACCTCGTCACACCGTCGATGTCGTGGATTATTTCCCTATACTGACATGTTTTATCTTATTTATCAAGCAAGCAAATACTCATATGTGAGTCGACTCACATACGACTCATGACTCGTGGGATGCGGTAGCTTACTGGTGAAGGTGTTAGACTGCTAAATGGAAGGTAGTGAGCTTGAATCCCAGTTACACCAAGCTGCTACTGCTGGGCCCCTGAGAAAGGTCCTTAAGCCTCAATTACATTTAAATGTATATGTTGACTCTCAAAGTTCAGAGTTGACTCATTTGTGAATGACTCCACAGTAGTTCTTGTGTGCTCAAGCTCCACAGAAATTCACGTTCTTGGTGTGAATAACACGTCGTGTTTGTAATCTCTCTAGATAATCTACGAGCTATCTCTCATCCTCTCTTCCTCTCTAGCCCTTTTCTTCTCTATCACATTGCGTTTATGGCTACCTTATGATGGTATTCTCTAGCTATCTTATATTTCGTCAGATCGATATCCTCGTTCTCACTTGCTAATCGCGCGCTCTTCGTTTATCTCGAAATAGCTTATATAATGAGATGTCCCCACCTGATTGACGATCTGACTCGCGGCAAAAGCGTCGCAATAGATGGGCTATAGCTAGACTCGCTTCTTCTCTCCTCTCGCGTTCGATCTCTCACCCCTCGCTCTCTCCTCTCTCTCTCGCTCTCTCTCTTCGCTCTCGCTCAATCCACAACTGTTTTAAATCAATGTAGAGAACCGAATCTTAACATTCTTCTATTTATTTATTTATTTACTTTATTTATTTAGATTTATTTATATTTATTAGTAATGTCTCCCATTGAATTTTTACATGATTATGTGACCTTGTTGTTAATTAAAGTGTTGAAAATGTGAAAAAAGTCAAAAAATCTCTCTCATATCCTCATTCTCTACTATATATATATCACTCTCTCTCCCTCTACCTCTCTCTCTCCTAATCTCAATCTACCATCTAATCTCTATCCTCTCCCACTCCCTCTCTCTCTCTCTCTCTCTCTCTCTCTCTCTCTCTCCCTCTCACTCCCTCTCTCTCTCTCTCTCTCCCCCCCCCTCTCTCTCCCTTTCTCCATGTGCAGGTGGCTCAATGGCACAAAAAGGAAGAGGAAGAATAGTCAGTGTTCGATGAAGAACATGTCAGGTAAGAAAGACACGCCCACGTTTCCTCTTTATTCCCTCTGATCACACTGAGAACAGATGAAACACTTCACAGAACCAGATCAGCGACTCATAAACAGGGAGTCTGATGTAAAACCACGAGGAGAAACTCTCTGAATCAGAAAAGAATAATGCGTCTCACTCTCGTAGTAAAGTCACGCTGTAAACAAATTACAGCATCAAGATGAACAGCTCGATGACTCGGCGCTGCAGTAAAATACCCTGAGGACGCGTGTGTCCTGTCCTGGGGCGAGTGTAGGGAGGCAGGACAACACAAGGGGCTCTCAGTGGGATGAGACAGCTGTAAGATAACTGTCTGAACGTGTCAGCGTTATGTCCCGAGTGCTGTATGTAATGTCACAGAACCTGCGCTTAAAGAAAGTGTTGCACTTTATATTCTGTTAATACTTCAAAAAATCTGTTAGAACAACTGAGCAAAATAACTATTATTATATTATCATTTTAAAAAAAGGAAACTTCAATTTTAACAATTATTTTTTTAAACATTTTTATTTGATTAATTTAATTAATTTTATTTTATTTAAATTTTATAAAATTGTATTCATTTTTTAAAATAGTTAATTTGATTAATTTTTTTATATAAAATATTTTTTCTAACAATACACAAAAGAGTATTTACATTTTTATTTCATAGTTAGTAACTAATTTCAATTTCGTCTTAATTTTTTAAAGTTTCTGTCTCTGTAATTAAATGATTTTAAAGTTTTTTTTTATGTCTCTAAAAGTTTTTTTTTTAATAATTAAGATTTTCCTGTTACGAATTCAAATATTTTATATTATAATGTTTCTAGCTTTTTCTAAAATATTACAAACTATCTATTAATTAATTTTTTTCTGAAAACATTATTTTTGTACACATTCTATAGAATTTTTAAGGGTGCATTTTAATTAGAAAAATAAAACAGATTACTCGGTTTTATTATGTATAATTATTTTTTTATTTTTCTTAATTTTTGTATTATATATCTATTTGTTTTTATTTTTATCCTATTTTTAAATTTATTTAAAAACTACCAAACATTTTATTTTTTTTTTTTTCTAAAAGATTTCCGGATCCTTTTTTTATTCCAAAATCTTTTTTCTTTTTCTTAGTGCTCATTAATTCTATTTATAAAAGTTTTTTTTTTTCCAATTATTTATTCTACCTACCTATTTATTTATTTATTTATTTATTTATTTATTTATTTATTTAAATTGATTGTCAAGGTTATATACTATTACATTCTAATAAATAAGTCTAAAAATAAAAAAAATATGATCTAAATAAGTAAATAATCATTTCATATTTTTTCCATTCCCCAACGTTGCCAATAATACTGAGACTTTAAACAGTATTAAAAACCCAAGCACCAGAACATCAGGGCACTGAGAGTGTGTCCACTCGACCGTGTGAAGTCACACCGCTGTGACACGTGACACGTCTGAGACAAACGTGTGTAATAAACATCACGGTTTCTCTTCACATGTCCTCCTGCTGCTGTCGGCTCCACAACACCAACCACTCAGTCTGTCTCACCCTGAAGCAGGGAGACGACAAAACACGAAGGAGCACCGAAAGGCTCTGGGGAGAGAGATAAAGATAATTCCAGGACAGAATTCCAGAATCCAGGAATTTGGGGAGAGAAAATAAAAAGAAAGAAAGCAAAAGAAATAAAGGGAAAGTGGCATAATTAAGGAAATGAGATGTCTCTAATAGTACAGAATTAATAATTCCATAAAACCATAAGTGTGTGTGTGTGTGTGTGTGTGTGTGTGTGTGTGTGTGTGTGTGTGTGTGTGTGTGTGTGCACATTTATGACGTTTCAACTAATTCCACATACATGTCCAATACGTCATAAAGGCCTCATGCTGGAGTTTTTACCTCATTAAACATCATTAAACGCTTCACCGCATGCCTTTAAAATGTTGAGTGTGTGTGTGTGTGTGTGTGTGTGTGTGTGTGTGTGTGTGTGTGTGTGTGTGTGTGTGTGTGTGTGTATGTGTGTGTATATGTGGGTGTGTGCTGCTGTATTGATATTTTTTTTCTCCAGCTCTATGTAGCGTCTTATTCTCCATTCTGTTGTGTCTGAGTGTAGTTTAAAAAGCTTTGATGTTCTCACTCACTCTCTCTCTCTCTCTCTCTCTCTCTCTCTCTCTCTCTCTCTCTCTCTCTCTTTTTCTCTGTCTCTCTCTCTCTTGCTCTGTCTCTCTCTGTCTCTCTTTCCCCCTCTCTCTCTCACTCTGTCTCTCTCTCTGTCTCTCTCTCTCACACACACACACACACACACACCTTAGGGTTTCCTACCATCCCCTGATTTCTGCGTTCTTGCTGGATCTTTCTCTGCTTTATATTTCATTAGCAGCAGTCAATAGGCCATTTCCGATCTGCATTGGACACACTGCAGTACAGGAAAGAACAATTTGTCCTGTCTGTGCCGGACGGTTGAAAACAGACAGACAGATGAGACAGACAGACAGACAGACAGATGAGAGAGACAGACAGACAGACAGACAGACAGACAGACAGACAGATGAGAGAGACAGACAGATGAGACAGACCGACAGATCAGACAGACAGATTAGACAGACAGACAGATGAGACAGACAGACAGACAGATGAGACAGACAGACAGAGAGATCAGACAGACAGATGAGACAGACAGACAGACAGACAGACAGATGAGACAGACAGACAGACAGATGAGACAGACAGACAGACAGACAGACAGACAGATGAGACAGACAGACAGATGAGACATACAGACAGATCAGACAGACAGATGAGACAGACAGACAGATGAGACAGACAGACAGATGAGACAGACAGATGAGACAGATAGACAGATGAGACAGACAGATCAGACAGACAGACAGATGAGACAGACAGACAGATGAGACAGACAGATCAGACAGACAGACAGATGAGACAGACAGATCAGACAGACAGACAGATGAGACAGACAGACAGATGAGTCAGACAGACAGACAGATGAGACAGACAGATCAGACAGACAGATGAGACAGATAGACAGATCAGACAGACAGATGAGACAGACAGATCAGACAGACAGACAGATGAGACAGACAGATCAGACAGACAGACAGATGAGACAGATCAGACAGACAGACAGATGAGACAGACAGATCAGACAGATGAGACAGATAGACAGATCAGACAGACAGACAGACAGATGAGACAGACAGATGAGACAGATAGACAGATCATACAGACAGATCAGACAGACAGACAGACAGATGAGACAGACAGACAGATGAGACAGATAGACAGATCAGAAAGACAGACAGACAGATGAGACAGACAGACAGATGAGACAGACAGATCAGACAGACAGACAGATCAGACAGACAGACAGATCAGACAGACAGACGAGACAGATGAGACAGACAGATCAGACAGACAGACAGATGAGTGAGACAGATGAGACAGACAGACAGATGAGACAGACAGACAGACAGATGAGACAGACAGACAGATGAGACAGACAGATGAGACAGACAGATGAGACAGACAGACAGATGAGACAGACAGACAGATCAGACAGACAGACAGATGAGACAGACAGACAGATGAGACAGACAGACAGATCAGACAGACAGATGAGACAGACAGACAGATAGACAGATCAGACAGACAGATGAGACAGACAGACAGATCAGACAGACAGATCAGACAGACAGACAGACAGACAGATGAGACAGACAGACAGACAGATGAGACAGACACCTGGCCTTGAGTAGCAAAATGGCCAAAGCTCTGAGAGGTCTTTTGTTGGAACAGTAGCACGATCTCTCTCTCGTTTTTACGGCTGTGACTCGAGTCTAACGGCGAGCGATTATTTAAAGTGTGCCACAGTGACATTACCAGCTGTTTTAACCCTTTTCCCCACCAGTACACTGGGATCCGTTCTGTCAGCGGAATGGAAATCAATTTATCGGATGTTTTATTCCGTATAGTTAAACGTCTGATGTTGCGTCTGTGAGTCTGATCTAAAGTGAGTCAGGACTCTGTTGTTCTTTCTGTGGGGTTTAGATGTGTTTATTCTCTCTGTCGATGATCTTACGCTGAACTTTAGTGCTGAAGACAAATCTGAGCTGCTTTTTAGATGAACAAACACTCGGAGCTAACCTTTACCTCTAGTATTGTAGAGAAAAAACGGAATCCTGATGAAATTCTACGCATTCTTAAAGTTCTGAGTGTCTACTTTCATACGAGCTTCATATTAACACCACCGTGGAGCGAGACACGAGGACGACGTTCAGTCGGTTACATGGACACGAGAAAGAGGAAGAAACAACATTTTTTGACGTCTGGGAAATAGAGTTAAAGGTGGGGTCTCCGTTGTTTGAAAGCCAATGTTGACATATAAAATCACCAAAACAAACACGCCCCTAACCCAAACGGGTCCCACCCCTGTATCGATAGCTCCGCCCACACATACATACGTAACCCAGGCGACTAACAGAAAGAAACGTGTCTTTATCATAGCTGAAGGGAAGAACAATACGATTGTAGATAAACAAACAAGCAAAAATGCCACACAAACATAATGATGTAAAGGACAAAGGCATATATTAGTTCTGTGTAACAAAGCAAAACCAACGTTACTCACCTATCGAGAAGGAAAAAAGCGCCTCGGCGTCTTAAGTAAAGTCGGCCACATATTCACAGGTCGGAGTTTCCCGAGTCGATAACTCCTGAGCTAAACGCTGTTACTACACAAAACGCGGTTGTAGCTGCCTCTCTACATTACTACGATAGAAAAGAGGTGTTATTTGTGTAGTAACAGCGTTTAGCTCAGGAGTTATTGACTCGGGAAACTCCAACCTGTGAATATGTGGCCAACTTCCTGCTCCTTCAGTTCTCTCCAGCGCTGGAAAGCTGATCCTATATTAACACGTCCTACTTCTTGTCCTTATCGTAAGTCTTTCTTCGCTTTCTTTCTTTGTTTTTATCCTCCATGTCGATGTTAAAACCGCTTTCTGCTAACGTCACACACGTGCAACGAACACTCTCTCCGCCCATATCGACAAGACCCGCCCCTTTCTGCTCATTGGCTACAAGTTTGTTTTGATTTTTGTTTTGTTTGTCGTCCCGACTCAGTTTCTGAAGCATTTCTCAAACAAAGGAGACCGCACCTTAGATTTAATCTAAACACTGAGTTCACGTAGAACCTAGAAAGCATCTACTGGTTTATTAAGTGAGGAATAAAAGTAAAAAAAAATCCTTTAGAGTTTTTTTTAATGATTGTTATGGCTGAAAATGCTAGATGTTTTGGCTTTTATTTCATTTTGTGTTTTTTTTATTGTTTTCTTTTTGAGGAAAACTGGGAACCTGAATTAAAACCTGAAATCACAAGCACCGGATTCTTCTTTCTAACGTCTCTCATTGAGACACATCTGTAATGACTTTCTGCCAGGGAAATTTGGATTAACGGGTGTGGTGACGTCACGCGGAGCGTCTCGGCCCGAATCTGCCGAAAATCTGTTCGAAAAATTTCGCCGAAAAATTTGCTTGATTTTGTGAAATTTGCAATGATGTGGGGGGTCACGGTGGCTTAGTGGTTAGCACTTTCGCCTCACACCTCCAGGGTCGGGGGTTCGATTCCCGCCTCCGCCTTGTGTGTGTGGAGTTTGCATGTTCTCCCCGTGCCTCGGGGGTTTCCTCCGGGTACTCCGGTTTCCTCCCCCGGTCCAAAGACATGCATGGTAGGTTGATCGGCATCTCTGGAAAATTGTCCGTAGTGTGTGAGTGTGTGAGTGAATGAGAGTGTGTGTGCCCTGTGATGGGTTGGCACTCCGTCCAGGGTGTATCCTGCCTCGATGCCCGATGACGCCTGAGATAGGCACAGGCTCCCCGTGACCCGAGAAGTTCGGATAAGCGGTAGAAAATGAATGAAAGAATGCAATGATGTGATGAAGCCAAGCTGCTGCTATTATCCCAAATGTTTTTATTTTCACTCACTCACTGCAGGTCCTGAAGACCATTACAAAGTTTTATTTACTTTGGGAAAATTGTTAGAGATAAATATTAACTTACATTTAAACCTTAAAAGTTTTCTGATGAAAAAAAAAAATTTTTTTATACAATTTTTACAGTTTCTATGTTACTGTAAAGCTGCTTCGAGACGACGTGTTGTTAAAAGCTTTTTTTTTTTAAAAATGTAAAAAAGATTTTATTGAAGACAGCCTTTAGTACTTTATTTTTTTATTCATTTTTTTATCCATTTATTTAATGTTTGTGTGTCTGTGACCTCCATAAATCGCTGTGTTGTGTAAGGATTTCGGACGACGTGCCGTTTCTAAGGAAATATTTTTCTTGGACTTGGTCTCTGTTCGCTCACCGGTTCAGACGGAAAGCCTTGATTTTTCATCACACTCATCACACTCTGTATGTCGGTGCGAACGGATACTTGACTGTTATGATGTCATTGTTTGACTTTGATGCATGGAATGTTTCCCACACAGCGAAATGTTTTCAAGACTAGTTAAGTGTGTATGTGTGTGTTTGTGTGTGTGTGTGTGTGTGTGTGTGTGTGTGTGTGTATGTGTGTGTTTGTGTGTGTGTGTGTGTGTGTGTGTGTATGTGTGTGTTTGTGTGTGTGTGTGTGTGTGTGTGTGTGTGTGTGTATGTGTGTGTTTTTGTGTGTGTGTGTGTGTGTGTGTGTGAAAATGAGTGAGTGAGTGAGTGAGTGAGTGAGTGTGTGTGTGTGTGTGTGTGTGTGTGTGTGTGTGTGAGTGTGTGTGTTTGTGTGTGTGTGTGTGTGTGTGTGTGTGTGTGTGTATGTGTGTGTTTTTGTGTGTGTGTGTGTGTGTGTGTGTGTGTGAAAATGAGTGAGTGAGTGAGTGAGTGAGTGAGTGTGTGTGTGTGTGTGTGTGTGTGTGTGTGTGTGTGTGTGTGTGTGTGTGTGTGTGTGTGTGTGCGGCGGTTGAAGACCTACGTATTCAGGAAACACTTCAACTAGCACTTCTTTCCTTATCTTTTGCAAAAAAAAAAAAAAACACTTATGTACGTCGCTCTGGATAAGGTCGTCTGCCAAATGCTGTAAATGTAAATGTGTGTGTGTGTGTGTGTGTGTGTGTGTGTGTGTGTGTGTGTGTGTGTGTGTGTGTGTGTGTGTGTTTTAACCCTGTTTTCTGTTTTGTTTTTTTAAGGGTACATCCCGAGTTATCTAGAGAAGGATGAGCCGTGTGTGGTGTGTGGAGACAAAGCCACTGGCTACCACTACCGCTGTATAACCTGTGAGGGCTGCAAGGTGTGTAACCACACACACACACACACACACACACACACACGCACACACTCATGCACACACACACACATGCACACACACATACACCCGCGCACCCACACACACACACACACACACACACTTGCTGTCATCTTATTGCCTGTGACATGCTTTGATTTTTTTCACTCTCTTATTTGATCTCTACACGTTGCACGTGCAAGTCACAGCATCAACCCCAGTCTCAGGATGAAGGCTGTCGTCATGACATTTAAAAATGAGCAGGTGTCCAAGTTTGTGAAGATCTCTCTCTCTCTCTCTCTCTCTCTCTCTCTCTCTCTCTCTCTCTCTCTCTCTCTCTCTCTCTCTCAGGGTTTCTTCCGGCGCACCATCCAGAAGAACCTTCACCCGTCGTATTCCTGCAAGTACGATGGCTGCTGCATCATCGACAAGATCACACGCAACCAGTGCCAGCTGTGCCGCTTCAAGAAGTGCATCGCAGTGGGCATGGCCATGGACCGTGAGTCATCACACACACACACACACACACACACACACACACACACACACACACACACACTCCTACTGTACAGTGTGTGTGAGAAGTCAGGAGCCGTTGAGGAAAAATTATACAGGAAAAAAAAATACAGTGGATTGTTTATTTTATTAAAACAAACTATTCATTCAGTTTCACATCGTCAATGATGTCTGAAATATTATTTAAAAATCTCTCTCTCTCTCTCTCTCTCTCTCTCTCTCTCTCTCTATCTTCTCTCTCTCCTTTCTCTTTCTCACCTCTCTCTCTTCTCTCTCTCCTCTCTCTTCTCTCTCTCTTCTCTCTCCTTTCTCTTTCTCACCTCTCTCTCTTCTCTCTCTTTCTCGCCCCTCTCTCTTCTCTCTCTCTTCTCTCTCCTTTCTCTTTCTCGCCTCTCTCTCTCTCTTCTCTTTCTCCTCTCTCTCCTTTCTCTTTTTCACCTATTTCTCTCTTCTCTCTCTCCTCTTTTTTTCTCTCTTCTCGCTCTCCTCTCTCTTTCTCTCTCTCTCACTCTCTGCTCTCTCACTCTCTCGCTCTCCCCTCTCTCTCTCTCTCTCTCTCTCTCTCTCTCTCTCTCTCTCTCTCTCCCTGCAGTGGTTTTGGACGAGGCGAAACGAGTGGCCAAGCGGCGTCTCATCGAGGAGAACCGGGAGAAGAGGAAGAAGGAGGAGATGGTGAAGACCCTGCAGAACCGACCCGAGCCCACGGGTACAGAATGGGAGCTGATCCGCCTCGTGACCGAGGCTCACCGCCACACTAACGCCCAGGGCTCACACTGGAAACAGAAACGCAAATTCCTGGTAAGGAGACGTCGGCTTCTCTATGAGGTTTAGTCTAAAAAAAAAAAAAGAAGTATACACTCACTGAGCCACTTTATTAGGAACACCTGTGTGTTTACGTGGTTAACGAGTCGGCCAATCACGTCACGGCAGGACTGGGTACAGGATCAGGAGGGTTGCGTCAGGAAAGGAATCTGCTGAGTATCTAAAACTAAAACAGCAAAAGAATCAAACGGCATGCTAGCAGATATCGGAGGGCTAAAAGTTTGAGATGAACAGTAACTTAAACATTTAAAAGCTGCGTAGAGACACAACGTGTATTGTTAAAATCAACCGAATTGAACTGGAATGAAAAATAAATACTACCTGATAAATGCAACAACTGTAGAAAGAAATATAAAAAAGAAATAAAGAAAGAAATATTGACTCTGAAAGCAAATAAAAAAGATATCCAGCTGCTGTATTAAACTGTAAGACTAAACTTTTTGTGTATCGTCCTCTGTGTAATGGATTTTATGTAATGTCTTGTATTTTTTTGTCCTCTTTGTCTTGTCCTTGTCTGTCTTGTCCTGCACTATTTGTACCAGGTTGTACAGATGCACTTGATGTATTTAGGACTAACTAACTAAGTCCTTATAGCCCTGTCTTTGTGTTATGTAGCACCCTGGTCCTGGAGAAACGGTGTCTCATGTCTCTGTGTACTGCAACAGCTATATACGGTTGTAATGACAATAAAAACGACTTGACTCTTTACTTTACTAAGATGTAGGAGTGTGTTAAAGAATGTAAAAGTGAAACTGTGCTGCAGAAGGAAGGAAAGGAAAGTGGGAAGGAAGGAAGGAAGTGATGAAGAAAGCGCGGAAGGAAGTGTATAAGGAAGGAAGGAAGGAAGGAAGGAAGGAAGTGCTGAAGAAAGCATGGAAGGAAGTGTATAAGGAAGGAAGGAAGGAAGGAAGGAAGGAAGGAAGTGCTGAAGAAAGCGGGGAAGGAAGTGTAGAAGGAAGGAAGGAAGAAAGGAGTAAAGAAAGAAAGAAAAGATGGAAAGAATGGGAGGATGAAAGCATGGAAGGAAGTATAGAAGGAAGGAAGGAAGGAAGGAAGGAAGTGCAGAAGAAAGCACGGAAGGAAGTGTATAAGGAAGGAAGGAAGGAAGTGCTGAAGAAAACGTGGAAGGAAGTGTATAAGGAAGGAAGTGCTGAAGAAAGTATGGAAGGAAGTGTATAAGGAAGGAAGGAAGTGCTGAAGAAAGCATGGAAGGAAGTGTATAAGGAAGGAAGGAAGGAAGGAAGGAAGTGCTGAAGAAAGCGCGGAAGGAAGTGTATAAGGAAGGAAGGAAGGAAGGAAGGAAGTGCTGAAGAAAACGTGGCAGGAAGTGTAGAAGGAAGGAAGGAAGAAAGGAGTAAAGAAAGAAAGAAAAGATGGAAAGAATGGGAGGATGAAAGCATGGAAGGAAGTGTATAAGGAAGGAAGGAAGGAAGGAAGGAAGTGCTGAAGAAAGCACGGAAGGAAGTGTATGAGGAAGGACGGAAGGAAGGAAGGAAGTGCTGAAGAAAGCGCAGAAGGAAGTGTATAAGGAAGGAAGGAAGGAAGGAAGGAGTAAAGAAAGAAAGAAAAGATGGAAAGAATGGGAGGATGAAAGGATGGATAATGGAAAGAACAGGTGGAGAAGGAAGGAAGGGGAAAAAATCAGTCAAATTCTCCATTTCGCACATTTTTTTCTTTAATAAAAAATCTGTCAGTCAGTGTCAAATCATGATGTGTGTATGAATAGATTATTTCCCATTTGTCCTGTTAGTGCTGTGTGTGTGTGTGTGTGTGTGTGTGTGTGTGTGTGTGTGTGTGTGTTTCATTATGTCACTGTGCTCCACTTTTGCTTGGCTTGCTCTGACACTGTGAGTGAGGTCTAAAATCGCGTGCCTCGCTTTGTGTCTCAGAGGGAATAAGAGTCAGGTCGAGGCAGCATGAACGACAGATGCACAGAGAGAAAACAGGAAAAGCTTCATCTTCAAGAGAAAGGAGCACCGTGTAGGGAAGGAAGAAAAGAAAGAAGTGATGGACATTAGGATGTTGAATGAGATTATGTGATTTTTGCCTTCATGTGTATGTATTGACCTGCTGTTAGCCTCCTTATAGAACATGTTCAGAGTTAATACATCAGCAATAACACAGCCGAGTCTCTCTCTCTCTCTCTCTCTCTCTCTCTCTCTCTCTCTCTCTCTCTCTCTCTCTCTCTCCACATGCGCAGTGGAAGAGTGAGGGTGGCGTGTTGAGAGCGTTTAACATCTTGCCAATTTTTGGGGGATTTTATGCAGTTTATTCTGTTTAACATCTCGGATTAATTCATTTTGTTGTGTGTGTGTGTGTGTGTGTGTGTGTGTGTGTGTGTGCGTGTGTGTGTGTGTGTGTGTGTTGGTAACTTGATGGAGCAGGAGAACATGGTCTCTGCCTCCCGTATGAACAGTGCGATTGTGTTTTTTTGCATCGTAGTGAACAACAGACTTCTCTTGGTTTCTCCCCTCAGTTCCTCAGTTAAAAAGGTTATGCTGTCTATCGTCCCTCCTTTTATCCCTGACGAGATAATAACCAAAGAGCTTTCTCGGTACGGGCGAGTGGTCTTCCCCGTTAACAAAATCCCCCTTGGCTGTAAGTCCCCACTTGTTCAACACCTGGTGTGTTTAATGCTTTTTAAGAAAGGCACAGAAGAGCTAAATGCTGTTTTTAAATTCAACATCAATAGTTTTGATTACGGCATTCACTAAATTCCAGGGGTTTCGTTACCACGACGTAAAGTGGGCGTGTTTCTGGAGGGCTTGGAAAAACGCCCTCTTTAAAAAAACAAGCGTACCTACGATGGATGATGAAGGACAAAACAGTCATACAAGTAGATTTTATATCTATTATGCTTTATTATTTTACAGTTAGGGTTAGATTATCAAATAGGCCACGCCTGCCTGATCAGGGCCAGCTGTCGAGGGTCCCGGAACTGCTGCTGCACCAAAGCTATAGGAGAGTGAGCTCCAAGCCTGGACTGCAGCCCAGAAGTCCACCAGAGTTACAAAACCCCCGGAAAAGCACTGCGTGGCTGAACTGGACCTTGCTTGGCTTAACCAGCACAGGAATAGCCTTGCTTGGCTGAACCGGCCCCAGATAAGCCCTGCTTAGTGGATTCTGGGGCAGTGCTGGCGCTGCCTGCACTGGCAGAGGCAGGCACAGGGGTGCAGAGCCATCGCTCAGAGCCCCCGGACACTACACCAGTACAGGGGGAAGGGGGTGACATGAAAATGGTGGAAGAGCCTAGTTTTAAAGTACCAACAAAGAGAAAAAAACAAGGTAAGGGACAGGGGAAAAACAACAAAACTTCTCTTCTAAAGTGAAGGTGCTTTTAGTAATGTTGAAATCTTTAGATTGAAGAAATTGATAACTGGTGAATAGGGAAGACCTCTGTGATGACTCATAAAATGTCTGGTGTGTTTTATGTTGGAGACATTTTGACCCTCTGTTTATTTTGTCTACGTTTTATAATGAGTGCGATTCACATTCCGAGCTTGAATTTAAATGGTGCAAGAGAGTACAGCAAGAGAATTAAGATGTATGAACTTCTAAAGCAAAAGCATATTGATGTTATGCTACAGAAAACCCACAGCGATGTCAGTTATGCCGCTGATTGGATGAAGGAGTGGAATGGGTTGGTGATTTTAAGACATAACACGACACTCAGTGGTGGAGTCGCCTTGCTGCTTGCTCGAAATTTTATTCCTTGTTCTTATTCATTGACGAGGATTTCAATTGGGAGGTTTTTAAAAGTGAAAACTTTTGCTGACTACAACACGGCTGATATTTTAATTTTCGGTGGATTTTAACTGTACAACAGATACAACAGGGGGCGCTGGTATGCCCACGCTTTAAAAGTGTGACTGAGATGGATGCTCCTTCCAAGTTCTTTCTCAGTTTAGAGCAAAAGAATGCTCTGCAAACAGAATTAGGGGATTTCTCAACAGAGCCCGCTGAAATTCACAAGCACACAGTAAGCCTCTCAGTAAGATGGTGGAGGAGAACTTTCTCCTGAGCCTGCCAAAGCTCTCTGAGGATGCGGCCAGGAAGTTAGACAAAGAGCTGACCCTGGAGGAGCTTCACAAGGCTCTCCAGGGCATGGAGAATGGAAGGGTGCCAGGAATAGACGGACTCCATGTTGAGTTTTACAAGACTTCCTGGTCGGTTATAGGACAGGACATGCTGGATGTCTTAAGGGACAGTGCGAGGATATGTAGACTACCTTTGAGCTGCAGCAGGGCCCTACTGCCAAAAATGGGAGACCTGAAGAACTGGTGCCTGGTGTCACTACTGTGCACTTACTGCAAGCTGCTCTCAAAAGCATTAGCCTCAAAACTGTCTAAGGTCAGGACCAGACGTACCGTGTGCCTGATAGGTCCGTATTTGTTAACATATATTTAATTCATGACATTTTGGACATCTTCTGGGCAATTGGGCTTAAAGACTGGTCTGATTTTTCTATATCAAGAAAAGACATTTGACCTGGTTGAGCATGAATATTTGTGGAAGGTGTTGGAAACCTTTGGGTACAACCCCGGTTTTCTAGCCATGATCAAAGTGTTGTACAGTGAAATTGAGAGTGTACTGAAGGTTAACGGTGGTTTACGTGCCCCTTTTAAAGTGTACAGGGGTATACGGCAAGGCTGTTCTCTGTCAGGTATGCTGTATTCACTAGCAATTGAACCTCTTTTAAATTGACTGAGATTTAATCTTTCTGGTTTTAATATTCCACACAGCATTGCTTCACTATGTCTTTCAGCATATGCAGATGACCTGGTAGATGACATTTCAGCATATGCAGATGACCTGGTAGTTATGATTGCCTCACAGAAAGATGGGGATGTTTTAACTTATATTTTATATAAGTAGATAAGTTTTTATCTACTGCCAAGGTCAACTGGGCAAAGTGTGAAGCTATTTTAGTTGGGGAGTGGGGAAGTGGGCAACCTACACTTCCTGGAGGTTTAGTGTGGAAAAGAGGTGGTTTTAAGTACTTGGGTGTCTACCTGGGGAATGATGAGTTTTTGAATAAACATTTGGATGGCCCTGTGGAGCATGTGAAGGGCAGACTGAGCCAGTGGAAGCAGCTGGTCCCAAGGATGTCCTACAGGGGGTGATCGCTGGACATCAACAACCGCTAAACCTGCTAGCAAGCATCCAGACCCTTCTTGTGGATTTTTTTCTGGGATGGTCTACACTGGATCCCTCAGGGCTTTCTCTACCTGCCCAAGGAGGAAGGAGGGCAGGAGCTGGTCCAGCTAGTCAATAGAACCGCAGATTTCCGTTTTCAGTTCATCCAGAAGTCAACCAGACTCCTTGCTAGACCTAAAGATTTGGTATGGATAGCAGCAGCCAGTGGATTACTACGCACAGTTGGTGGTCTGAGGCTGGATAGGACTTTGTTTTTAATGGACACCAAAACGCTGGACGTTTCTGGGTTACCATTGTTTTATTATGAGCTGTTTAAAATCTGGAACTTTTTAAAAAACAGAACAAAGGCGGTGGAACACTATACTGGCTGATGGAGGAGCCTCTGGTGTATGGTGGGCAGATGGACATCTCCAGGGTGACCGTCCCTGCACCGTCCAAGACTCTCATCTCCGCAGGCATTGTGACACTCCGGGAGCTTGTGGACATCTTCGGAGCTGCCCTGTCGAAGGTAGAGGACCTGGCAGCGCTTATAGGACTGCGGTCCCTGTGTGCTGTCAATCAACTCTTACACCGCTGGAGGTCCTCCCTAACATCATAGGAGCATGTTGGGCTGGTGGATTACCAACACACAGAGACTGGTCCTATAGAACAGGGACCCTTTCCCAAGATGAACATTGCTCCTGACCTTGACTGATGTAAAGGTACCCTCTTGGAGTTCCGGAGTAAGGGGAAGATGGACTTTGGGACAGTGTCGGGGAAGCTGCTCTACAGAGTCTGTGTTAAGGTTTTAGATAAGTACAAGCTGAGTGGGAGGGTAGACACCCCACGTAGAAGTATAGTGTGGTTTTAATGATGATATTAAACCGGAGTGGAGACACTGTACAAATCACCTTTAAACAAAAAAGCTGCCGACCGCCAACGGAGGATTTTACACTGTGTTCTTTTTGTGTAGTCTTTTATTCAGTTTCTCCAGACTTGATTGATTTTATTTGTTTTAAAAAGCATGAATGATTTGCACATTTGAATCAGTGTGGTGGCGTAACAATGCTCTGTGCTCTGTTACTCTGAAAGGGAACTAATCTTGGCACCAGAGCTAAAATAATTACTGTTCTCTCTACCCGAATTTATTGAAATATTTATTTATTTATTTACTTACTTACTTATTTATTTATTTATTGACTCATTCTGATTTTTATATGTAAGTCTCTCTCTCTCTCTCTCTCTCTCTCTCTCTCTCTCTCTCTCTCTCTCATATACTATATGTATAGTGCACAGATATGTAAACAGTAAAAAACCGAGTACTCACTTCACTCTGACTGACTGACTCTTTCGCTGTCTGTCTGTCCATTTGGCTGTCTCTCTCACTGTGTCTCTTATCAATCAGATACACCACATCACGTCTTTCTCTCTATCTCGCTCTTTCTCTCTCTCTCTCTCTTCCTGTCTTTCCTTATTTAGTAAATGACAGTGAATGATGAAACTTCTCACCTAAGGAGTGTGTGTGTGTCTGTGTGGGTGTGAGTGTGTGTAAGAGAGAGAGAGAGACAGAGACAGAGAGATGCCAGAATAACTCAGTGAAAGGGTGAAAAGTCAGACCACAAAACAGTACCTAATAGGGGAACACCCCTCTAAACACACACACACACACACACACACACACACACACACACACACACACACACACACACACACACACACTTGTAAGAGCTTACCCAACTCACTCTTAGGACACACACTGTCTCCAGCCAATCCAAGCACTAATCCATCTCGGATTGAGGAAACACGCTCTAAAAGTTCCTCAGAAGCACACACTCAGTGGCGAGCGGCTTCATCTCGGCCATATTCCTCTTTTTTTAATTAAAACACACATGAGGGCCAGTTGTGTTTAAGAGCAGCTGTAAAACATGCTGTAAACTTTCATACATATCACACCAGTGACATTACAGAGCTATAAAGTCAACCGCTGCTTTATTTCCATCATCTTAACTCCTAGTCTCTCTCTCTATCTCTCTATCTCTATCTCTCTCTCTCTATCTCTCTCGGCATCTCTCTCTGTCTCTCTCTCTGTCTCTCTCGGCATCTCTCTCTCTCTCTCTCTCTCTCTCTCTCTCTCTGCATTTCTCTCTCTCTCTCGCTCTCTCTCTCTCTCTCTCTCTCTCTCTCCCTCTCGGCATCTCTCTCTCTCTCTCTCTCTCTGCATTTCTCTCTCTCTCTCTCTCTCTCTCTCTCTCTCTCTCTCTCTCTCCCCCTCTCGGCATCTCTCTCTCCCTCTCGGCATCTCTCTCTCTCTCTCTCTCTCTCTCTCTCCCTCTCGGCATCTCTCTCTCTCCCTCTCGGCATCTCTCTCTCTCTCTCTCTCTCTCTCTGTGCATGCTGTGTGGGTGTGAGTGACGGTGAACACGGTGAGAGGGAGTCAGTTAGGGAAAACCTGCTGTTTTCTTTTTTTTTTCTATCTATATTTCATACTCTTTTTTCAGTTAACTACTTAATTACTTAAGTGAGTAAAATAGTAGCCAAAAAAAGCGTAGCGTTAGCGTCAGGTATGTACCTGAACCTGGCGTAACGGTGGATGATGCGCTGGTAGCGGTAGGAGAGCAGATCGGGTATGAGATTATATGTCCAGGCTCCAGGATGAAGAAAGCTTTGGTGGTTTGTGTAATAGAAAAAACCTTCATTTATTTATTTTTTATTATTGTAATTTTTTTCTTCTTCCCCTATTTATTGTAAAATATAATATCCGGTCAGTCTGTGTAAGTGTGTGTGAGTGTGGGTGTGTCAGTCTGTGTGGGTGTGTCAGTCTGTGTAAGTGTGTGTGAGTGTGGGTGTGTCAGTCTGTGTGGGTGTGTCAGTCTGTGTAAGTGTGTGTGAGTGTGGGTGTGTCAGTGTGATTGAGTGTGGCTGTGTCAGTGTGTGTGGGTGTGTCAGTCTGTGTAAGTGTGTGTGAGTGTGGGTGTGTCAGTGTGATTGAGTGTGGGTGTGTCAGTCTGTGTGGGTGTGTCAGTCTGTGTGGGTGTGTCAGTCTGTGTAAGTGTGTGTGAGTGTGGGTGTGTCAGTGTGATTGAGTGTGGGTGTGTCAGTCTGTGTGGGTGTGTCAGTGTGTGTGGGTGTGTCAGTCTGTGTAAGTGTGTGTGAGTGGGGGGGTGTCAGTGTGATTGAGTGTGGGTGTGTCAGTCTGTGTGGGTGTGTCAGTCTGTGTGGGTGTGTCAGTCTGTGTAAGTGTGTGTGAGTGTGGGTGTGTCAGTGTGATTGAGTGTGGGTGTGTCAGTGTGTGTGGGTGTGTCAGTGTGTGTGGGTGTGTCAGTCTGTGTGGGTGTGTCAGTCTGTGTAAGTGTGTGTGAGTGTGGGTGTGTCAGTGTGATTGAGTGTGGGTGTGTCAGTCTGTGTGGGTGTGTCAGTCTGTGTGGGTGTGTCAGTGTGATTGAGTGTGGGTGTGTCAGTGTCTGTGGGTGTGTCAGTGTGTGTGGGTGTGTCAGTCTGTGTAAGTGTGTGTGAGTGTGGGTGTGTCAGTGTGTGTGGGTGTTTCAGTCTGTGTAAGTGTGTGCGAGTGGGTGTGTCAGTCTGTGTGGGTGTGTCAGTGTGGGTGAGTGTTGGTGTGTCAGTGTGTGTGTCAGTCTGTGTAAGTGTGTGTGAGTGTGAGTGTGGGTGTGTCAGTGTGTGTAAGTGTGTGTGAGGTTGTGTCAGTAAGTGTAAGTGTGTGGGTGTGTAAGTGTCTAAATGTGTGTAAGTGTGTGTGGATGTGTGAGTGTCTGTGAGTGTGTGTAAGTGTCAGTCTTTGTAAGTGTGTGTAAGTGTCAGTGTGTGTGTAAGTGTCAGTGTGTGTAAGTGTGTGTGAGTGTCATTGTGTGTCAGTGTGTGTAAGTGTCAGTGTGTAAGTGTGTGTAAGTGTCAGTGTGTGTAAGTGTGTGTAAGTGTCAGTGTATGTAAGTGTGTGTAAGTGTGTGTAAGTGTCAGTGTGTGTGTAAGTGTCAGTGTGTGTAAGTGTCAGTGTATGTAAGTGTGTGTAAGTGTCAGTGTGTGTAAGTGTGTGTAAGTGTCAGTGTGTGTGTGTAAGTGTCAGTGTGTGTAAGTGTGTGTGAGTGTCATTGTGTGTCAGTGTGTGTAAGTGTCATTGTGTGTGAGTGTGTGTGTCAGTGTGTGTGTGTAAGTGTCAGTGTGTGTGAGTGTGTGTGAGTGTCATTGTGTGTCAGTGTGTGTAAGTGTCATTGTGTGTGAGTGTGTGTAAGTGTCAGTGTGTGTAAGTGTGTGTAAGTGTCAGTGTGTGTAAGTGTCAGTGTGTGTAAGTGTGTGTAAGTGTCAGTGTGTGTAAGTGTGTGTAAGTGTAAGTGTGTGTAAGTGTCAGTGTATGTAAGTGTGTGTAAGTGTCAGTGTGTGTAAGTGTCAGTGTGTGTGAGTGTGAGTGTGTGTAAGTGTGTGTGAGTGTGTGTAAGTGTCAGTGTGTGTGAGTGTGAGTGTGTGTAAGTGTGTGTGAGTGTGTGTAAGTGTCAGTGTGTGTGAGTGTGCCAGTGAGCACACACTCAGTACTCAGCCCTGAGCAGCTGCAGAGGATTGTGGGACATCAGAACAGCCACTGCAGTGTTGGCTCTCGTCCCATTGCGGATCCGGAGGCAGATTAAAGTCATGTCTGTCGTGCTTCTCTCCTCCTCCTCCTCCTCCCCCCCACCTCCATTCCTTTACTATCCTTTTCTCCTTCGCTCTGTACATGCAGCTGAAATACACTCACACGTCTCGAGGCGGTGAAAGCCGTATTCTCCATACACACACACACACACACACACACACACACACACACACACACAGAGCTATTGTTGTTCGAATAGAAAGTGGTAATCAATCACCTCTAACTGCTCCCTGTAGAGCCGAGCTGATATCCCACAATCCCGAGCTGTAGAGCCTCCATTCCTACAGTACAGTGAGGAAGAGTGTGGTGTCACATGCATACGTTAGTCTCATCATGACACCAGGCTGTGAGGATGAGGATGAGGTAAAGATTTCCACGGAAAACTAATCAGGACGTGATGCGAGGATTTTTACTCCTTATATACAATTATTTGTCTTTATTTATTACATTAGAAGAGTCTCAGAGACAGGGATAGTGTTACAGGACAAAGAAGTTTAGTTTTCTTTCTTTCTTTCTTTCCTCTCTATCTCTCTCTCTGTCTCACAACCCCTCCAGGCACACACACACACACACACACACACACACACACACACACACACACACACACACACACACACACAGAGAGAGAGACACAGACATGACGTCATTTTACAGACAAAACCTGCTGTTAAATATATCTAAATATAAATAAATAAATAAATAAATAAATAAATAAATAAGTAAATAAATAAATAAATAAATAAATAAATAAATAAATAAATAAAGTGATGTTCTGTTATAGATGTTGGTCTCTAACTAGTGTGTGTGTGTGTGTGTGTGTGTGTGTGTGTGTGTGTGTGTGTGTGTGTGTGTGTGTTTCCAGCCTGAAGACATCGGCCAATCTCCTGTAGCCCCCACGTCAGATGGGGATAAAGTCGACCTGGAAGCCTTCAGCGAGTTTACCAAGATCATCACGCCAGCCATCACACGTGTCGTCGACTTTGCCAAAAAACTGCCCATGTTTTCAGAGGTGTGTGTGTGTGTGTGTGTGCGTGTGTGTGTGTGTGTGCGTGTGTGCGTGTGTGTGTGTGTGAGCACTACATGACTAAGTTACCCGTCTGTGTGATTATGGAAACGATGCCATTTGGCACAGCTGCCAAGTCTGATGTGTGAAGCTAAATGCGTCGAAACTCTCGTCTTCATCCGCAGCCGTGTTTGTGTTTCCATAATTAGTAGATGATCTCCAGCTGTGTGTCGTTTTACTGCTCAACACGTTACACAATATCATCAACCCACAACACACTTACACTCCTGATGCGGAAGAATGACTGGGGATTGTTCAGAGAGCAGGAGACTGGAATTATTCTCTCCTTTGGTGAATAATAATACTAAAAATAATAATAAGAATAATAACAACAACAACAACAATAATAATTAATAATAATAATAACAACAACAACAATAATAATTAATAATAATAATAACAACAACAACAATAAGAAGAAGAAGAAGAAGAAAAATAATAAGAATAAAAATAATAATAATAATAATAATAATAATAATAATAATAATAATAATAATAAATCACTGACAAATAACTACAATTAAAATAAACAGTACTAGCTCAAACCTAGGTAAAATTTGAGTACTGAGTTCGTTAGTTCAGAACATTTATATATATATATATAATTTCTATAATAAATTATAACATTTCAAGTTCGTGCAGTAGGCGGAGCTTAATCTCTCTCCCCTATCAATCAATTTATCAGTCTTATAGCATCTGTGTGTAGAAACTTCTGTTGCACGTACAGAGCTTTGGGAAAGGCAGATTTTCCTCCTAGACAAATTTCCTCCTCGTGTCACGTTCAGACTTTTCCGGGCGTCGCGTTTAGACGAAATCGGATCTTTGGTCGGTGTCTGAGACGGGTTTAGAAGAGCAGAAGGATCTGTCTTGAAACTAGAAAAGATCTGGACTGAACCGGTCTGAACTGGACACTGGATACCGTCAACTGAAGATAACAACTAACAACTTAATATAAATAAAAAATAAATATATTGTTATCAGCCATTGAACTCGTGTGTGTGTGTGTGTGTGTGTGTAGCTGCCTTGTGAGGATCAGATCATCCTGCTGAAGGGCTGCTGTATGGAGATCATGTCTCTGCGGGCGGCGGTGAGGTACGACCCCGAGAGCGAGACTCTGACGCTGAACGGAGAGATGGCCGTGAAGAGAGAGCAGCTGAAGAACGGCGGCCTGGGCGTGGTCTCCGACGCCATCTTTGACCTTGGCAAATGCCTCGCGCAGTTCAACCTGGACGACACGGAGGTGGCGCTGCTGCAGGCTGTGCTGCTCATGAGCTCGGGTACGACACTGACGCACTGACACACACTCTGCTCCTCCTTCTCTTTAAAAACCACCAATCCAGGATTTTAGAATAATGTGATATTAAAAAAAAACTAAATTATTATATTTCACTGCCTGCGATTTTAAACTCCAAATCGACACAATTTTTTTGTGTTAATATTTTTTTAGTGACTTAATATCAGATATCTGTTATTGGGGGAGGGGGGGGGCACGGTGGCTTAGTGGTTAGGACGTTCGCCTCACACCTCCAGGGTTGGGGGTTCGATTCCCGCCTCCAGCTTGTGTGTGTGGAGTTTGCATGTTCTCCCCGTGCCTCGGGGGTTTCCTCCTGGTACTCCGGTTTCCTCCCCCGGTCCAAAGACATGCATGGTAGGTTGATTGGCATCTCTGGAAAATTGTCCGTAGTGTGTGAGTGTGTGAGTGTATGAGAGTGTGTGTGTGCCCTGTGATGGGTTGGCACTCCGTCCAGGGTGTATCCTGCCTCGATGCCCGATGACGCCTGAGATAGGCACAGGCTCCCCGTGACCCGAGAAGTTCGGATAAGCGGTAGAAAATGAATGAATGAATGAATGAATGTTCTTTGGGGGGAAAATATTGGCACCCAATTGTAGGTTTTATACTGCTGAGCTATCTTATAGTCTGAAGTTTATTTTAACATTTAACATCTATTTAAAAAGTTAAAAAGAATTTGAGGGAATTGTTATTGATGTTATACAGTGATGTGGAAAACTATTCTTTTTCTTTACATAGTTCTCACACATAGTTCTCGTATTGGACATTTTGGACATGTATTGGACTGCATTTTTTTCTCTTTGTGTAATATAAAAATGTTTGATCTCAATCATTTAAATGATAAAAAAAATCTGGAATTTTAAATACAAATACAATAAAAAAACAAATACGACTACTTTTTGCACGGCCCTGTAGATCCGATTTGGTACGATCCGTTTTGATCGTGTAGAGTTTTTTAAGCATTAAGAGTTTGTGATTTATTTCGGCTCGCGGTTTATTTGAAAAGTGTCATTTCACCTTTTCAGAGCTTCCAGAAATTTCTCTTTTCAGAAAAAACGTTATAACATTAATCTTTTTTTTTTTTGTCCCCTTTTGTCTCGTGTCTCCTTTTCCCAGACCGCTCAGGTTTGACGTGCATGGAGAAGATCGAGAAGTGCCAGGAGACGTACCTGCTGGCGTTTGAGCACTACATCAACTATCGCAAGCACAACATTCCCCACTTCTGGCCCAAGCTGCTGATGAAGGTGACGGACCTGCGCATGATCGGGGCGTGTCACGCCAGCCGCTTCCTGCACATGAAGGTGGAGTGTCCCACCGAGATGTTCCCTCCTCTCTTCCTCGAGGTCTTTGAGGACCAGGAAGTGTGAGCGCTAGAAAGGAACGACGTTTTTGTTATGTTTTTTTTTTTGTACACACCTGAGCATCTCCGTCCTTTTTAAACACTTCGACACACGTCCCGGTCCCGGTCCCGGTTCATCCGCCTTCCCACGCGTGGAACGCACCAGCAGCATGATTTCAGAGGCAGGACCTTCTCCGGAGTTCATGTGCTCCTTTGATGTTTTGCAGAAAACGGCTATTTATTCTACGTTTGCTTTTTTTACAGAGTGTTTAAACTCCTTCCACTTTAAATTTTCTCCGCCAGCCTGTTCGCAGGCGGCCCTTCTGTCTCTGCGCTACGTCTTAGACTGATCTACCTGAAACTGAACCTTTAGCAGCTATGGACACACACACACACACACACACACACATGTCTAACCTCAAGTCAGAACACTTCAACACACACACACACACACACACACACTACGCTCACACCAGCTACTCAGAGCAGCTCTGTAGCACGGGGCGTGTACAGAAACAAGGCGCTAATTCAGCGCTAGATTCGTGTTAGCCAGTGGTCAGGTCATTTCAGTCATCTAAACTCATTCTGGTACCGCTAGGGATGACCACCAGTGTCTCTCTCCTTCTCTTTTTCTTTCACATACACACAAACGAGCAGATCAGCATCGTCAGAGTCATCTTTGTAGTAGTAGTAGTAGTCGTAGGATCGTTGTAGCGTGAATTAAACAGACCTCATTTCACTGATCGTAGTGAACCGTGTGCAGGCTGGGAGGAAAGTTCCAGAAACAGATCAGGAACGTTTTGAAACCCACTTCAGAGAACAAACGCAGACTCACGGCACAGGGCGCGGCGCTGTCGCGTGCGTTCGTCCTTCCGCCCGGGTTTCTATCGTGCCAGCGCTCATCGGAGTCGTGTTCCATCTTCGGCTCATCGAGTCATCCTACGTCTCTCACCCTTTTTTTCTTCACGAGCAAGCAGTCAGGTCTGACGCCCGGGGAATAAAGCCTATAAAAATCCACGGTAACGAACACGAATACACATTTATTTGATCGTTTATCTGCAGTAAAAGCCTGATCACGCCTGCAGAGGTTCCAGTTTATAAAATATATAAAAAAAATTTCATTTAGTCGTTTAGTCGAATTCGTTTTCTGGACGATTTTTTTTTTTTTTTTTTACTTTCACAAACTGCAAAAAAAAAGTCCAAATTTTTTGGGGTTTTTTACACCTGGTCACTTCCTGTGTTTTCTGTGATCAGATATCTATCCGGTGGTAAAAACACCAGGTCTAAATGCCCTCTGAAACGTTTTGGAGACGGATATAAATCCGATGGTACAAACCCCTTCAGGAGGTGGTCTGGGACGCGTTTCAGATGAAACTGGACAGGTGTAAATGAACGTGGTTGTTCAAGCCCCATACGTCAGCGCTATACTCCTCCTAAACGGAAGTACGTCACTCGCAGGTGATCTTTCACCCAGGCGTCTCGTCGGGTCTTAAAACGCGCTGCTGCCGCCAGCGAAAATGCAGCAAACAGTAAACGCTGTTTTTTTGTAGCATAAAAACGTCGTAACAATTTTATTCGACTTCTTTTTGATCGCGTTCTGAAAACCGCATACACCAAAGTGTGTTCTGTTTCAATTACCCCGGAAATGAGGACAAATATATTAGCATTTTGGGCGGGAGTAGAAAGATCGGATCGATATCCGATTCGCCGAGACGCGTTTATGTGGCCTGATGTAAATGGGACAGTTTTAACAAATCAGATAGCTATCGGATCAGAGACAACATGTGAAGTGACCGGGTGTGAAAAGGACCTCTGACTAGTATTCAGTACTCGAAGATCCCCCGAATTTAAAACGATGTAATCTGTCTTTAGACATTTCTACTCAAATCATATTTTTTTTAACGTCATAAACGTTCGAAGATTAATATAAAACTTTGTGCTGTATTTCTCACGCTCTGTAAAGCTGCTTCGAGACAAAGTCCGTTGTAAAAAGCGCCGAACGAATAGAATTGAATAGAATTTGAATATTTATCCAATTGTTTGAAATTATCGCAAAAAAAAAGCAAATTAATTAATTAATTTCAAGCTTGAAATGAGTAACGAATGTCTAGAAACAGGTTTAATAATCTTATCGTTTTATATATCAAGATTCTTCTGTGTTTTTGGTGAGAATTGAACCACACAGACATCCCAGGCTTTGCTCCGGTCGTCCGTCCAACCTTCTGCAAAAATCTGTCTAAAGCTGTTCTGAAAAGAAAAATTTCCTTTTTTATCGTCACGAGCGACGGAATCGAAAACCCTGATCGATCGATAACGTACCGCAGTGAATATGTTGAACAAAAAAGAACCTATGCTGAAAATATCCACCTCGCCTTGCTAGCTAGCTGAGCTAACCTCGTCGTGCTGACCTTGTTACTATAGCAACCAACACGAACGAAGTAAAACCCGGGATTCATTTCAGATTTCGGGCTCGTGTGGTAACCAGGCTGATTAAAAAAAACCACTGAATAGTATTATGTTCCTCCCAGACCGAGCACACACACACACACACACACACACACACACACACACACACACACACACACACACACACCTCAGAAACCTGTAAAGCCTCATTACTGTATGCACTGCGGTGCTGTTGCTCTAAAACCATCTCCACCCTCTCTCCCTATCTGGGCACAGACATCGCTCTGGGTGTGCCCTACACACACACACACACACACACACACACACACACACAGTGATGAGTGCAGACAGCGCAGGCAGGTTAGTGACACGATGGACTGGCTGTTTCATGGTATTGTTTTTTTTAATTATGATGTTTTTTTTGTACCTCAGTTCAGGCACACCTCAGGCTGTGGCTCCACAACTGCCTCTGTGCTGACAGGCTCTACCTCACCTCTGAACAGAGAGCAGCTACCTCACAGCCTCCTCCTCTCACACACACACACACACACACACTCACACACACGTGCGCTTGAACACACTGACGTATTCATGAGCAGGAACACAAAGAAATCCCTCAATCAAGAATCAACACACTGACTCAGCTCTCGCTCTCGTCACTGTAGACAGGAGGGCCGACCATTCCTCATCCTCATCCTCGTTCTCTTTCCTTATCCTCTTTCCTCATCCTCGTCCTCTTTCCTCATCTTTCCTCATCCTCGTCCTCTTTCCTTATCCTCTTTCCTCATCCTCGTCCTCTTTCCTCATCCTCTTTCCTCATCCTCGTTCCTTGTCCTCATCCTCGTCCTCGTTCCTCGTCCTTGTCCTCACACCTTTTTTTTTATCAACTCAAAGCCAGGCTGGGAGGACAACGGAGGACAACTTTTTTTTTTTTTTGAATAAGCAGGACCAATCGACACATTTGGAAAGTTCCGATGTCCCCTTTTCCATTCCATTCAAAACGGACACCGACTTTGCTTGAGCAGAAATCGAAAGCTAGAGGAAAATCCAAACGGAACAAAAGAAAGAAGGAAAAGAGTGAGGTTTTGTTGTCGCTCTGAAAAGAAAAGAATATAATCCTAAAAAAATAATCAAGCTAAAGCAGCGAACACAGGATCCGTCGGGAGAAAAGCAAGATCTGACAGAAGGAAAAAGATGAAAGTGGGCGTGATCCTGATTCGTCATGGAAACGATCCGAAAACCACAACGTTAGATGATTTTCTACTTTATTTCTAGACCAAAACCCTTCCTGCCTTCATTTCTTCATATATATATATATATACACGTGGGCGGTGACTTCTAGCTGAAGCCACGCCTCCTCAGAACACTCTCCGAATCAGTATTAAAACGACCAACACCATGTTTCTGCTTCAAAAAAAAAAAAAAAGAAAGAAAGAAATGCTTCTACTTTGTCTAACTTGTCCAACACCAGTGGATAAGCCCCTCCCTTAAGTGACAAGGTCCAGCCTTGACCACGCCCCCCACACCCCACCGCCGAGCGAAGGTGAACCGGGAGAGCGTGAAGTGAAGAGCAAATCGGAACGGAGGCTCGTGTTGCCCCGCCCACTTTCATCTGTAACCTCGCCTCAAAGGCAAGAGAATCCAAAATCACGTGTCAAGGAGTTACCACGGCGACCATGACGAATATCGTCGGGTTTCAATATTTGGGTTTGTGTGCATAACAGCAGGGGTGATGAAGCTGCTCTACCTTTCGAGTCTAATATTATTTGAGAGACTAAAATATGGAGAAATTCTAACAAAAAAAAAGACTTTCAGGACTCCAGAACAAAGTTTTTAAAATTGGAGCGATTTCTGTTGTTTGTTTGTTTGTTTGTTTGTTTGTTTTCTTTAATCTTGATGTTTTTATTTTGTTTGTTTGTCAGTTTTATGGTGCTTAACTGCTATGTAAGAAAGAAAAAAAAAACAGCCGTAGTCACTTTTCTGACCATGCGTGCAGTGTATGTAAAAAAAAAAAAAGAACGAAAGAAAAGAAAAGAACCTCAAGACAACAAGAATTTCACCTCCTTTTTCACCTCACGAATAGTTTGTACCCGTAAGCCAACCGTCTCGCTCTGTTTGTCTGTGTTCTGTCCCGATGTCCGTCCTTTTATCCAGATGATGAATTTACAGCAAAATCTGACAACAGAAATATTTTTTTTAACGTTTTGTTTCTTTTTTTTTTAATGAACGAAGACTCTGAAACAAAAAAAAAAAAAACAGGAAAAATAATTTAAAAGAGACTGAATATATATATATAAAAAAAAACAACCTGAAACACAATCTTCTCATACCTCACGCAACAGGAGAGGAGCGCGTATCAGCGAGGCTCAAGAGCAGCCAGAGTCTGTGTCAAGAGACGTACAACGAGGTAAAAGTGTAGGGTCGTCGAGGTAAAAGTGTAGGATCGTCAGTCGTTATCACACACACACACACATACACACACACACATACAGCTCGATGCTTCAGGTTCGAAATCCGAGGATGAGGTTGTAGCTTAGCTTGCGTGCGTGTGTCTGTGTGTGTGTTCGTGTGTGTGCGTGTGTGTGTGTGCGCCTGTGTGTGTGCCTGTGTGTGTCTGTGTGTGTGTGCGTGTTTGTGTGTGTGTGTGTGTGTGTGCGCCTGTGTGTGTGATTGTGTGCGTGCGTGTCTGTGTGTGTGTGTCTGTGTGTGTGTCTGTGTGTGCGTGTGTGTGTGTGTGCGTGCGTGTGTGTGTCTCTGTGTGTGTGTGTGTGTGTGTGTGAGCGCGTGTGTGTGTGTGTGTGTCTGTGCGTGCGTGTGTGTGTCTCTGTGTGTGTGTGTGTGTGTGAGCGCGTGTGTGTGTGTGTGTGTCTGTGTGCGTGTGTGTGTCTGTGTGTGTGTCTGTGTCTGTGTGTGTGTGTGTCTGTGTGTGTGTCTGTGTGTGTGTGCGTGTGTGAGAGAGAGATATCGGAGAACGTGTTATGGACTTGAATGTAGCTGACAGAACTTGGGTTTCTCAGCGAGCCCCAGAAACCAGAACCTCACTTCAGGTCACCAGCAGAGTGAAACTCTACTTTACTTTACTCTACTTTACTTTACTCTACTTTACTCTACTTTACTTTACTCTACTTTACTTTACTCTACTTTACTCTACTTTACTCTACTTTACTTTACTTTACTCTACTTTACTTTACTCTACTTTACTTTACTCTACTTTACTTTACTTTACTCTACTTTACTTTACTCTACTTTACTTTACTTTACTCTACTTTACTTTACTCTACTTTACTTTACTTTACTCTACTTTACTTTACTCTACTTTACTCTACTTTACTTTACTTTACTTTACTCTACTTTACTTTACTCTACTTTACTTTACTCTACTTTACTTTACTCTACTTTACTCTACTTTACTTTACTCTACTTTACTTTACTCTACTTTACTTTACTTTACTCTACTTTACTTTACTCTACTTTACTTTACTTTACTCTACTTTACTTTACTTTACTTTACTTTACTTTACTCTACTTTACTCTACTTTACTTTACTCTACTTTACTCTACTTTACTTTACTCTACTTTACTTTACTCTACTTTACTTTACTTTACTCTACTTTACTTTACTCTACTTTACTTTACTTTACTCTACTTTACTTTACTTTACTTTACTTTACTTTACTTTACTTTACTTTACTCTACTTTACTTTACTTTACTCTACTTTACTTTACTCTACTTTACTTTACTTTACTCTACTTTACTTTACTCTACTTTACTTTACTTTACTCTACTTTACTTTACTCTACTTTACTTTACTTTACTCTACTTTACTCTACTTTACTTTACTCTACTTTACTCTACTTTACTTTACTCTACTTTACTTTACTCTACTTTACTCTACTTTACTTTACTCTACTTTACTTTACTCTACTTTACTTTACTTTACTCTACTTTACTTTACTCTACTTTACTCTACTTTACTTTACTCTACTTTACTTTACTCTACTTTACTCTACTTTACTTTACTTTACTCTACTTTACTTTACTCTACTTTACTCTACTTTACTTTACTCTACTTTACTCTACTTTACTTTACTCTACTTTACTTTACTTTACTTTACTCTACTTTACTTTACTCTACTTTACTCTACTTTACTTTACTCTACTTTACTTTACTCTACTTTACTCTACTTTACTTTACTCTACTTTACTTTACTCTACTTTACTCTACTTTACTCTACTTTACTTTACTTTACTTTACTTTACTCTACTCTACTCTACTTTACTTACATCACTTTACTTTACTGTCAACAAAAAAGTTACACAACAAACTGAAATTCTATTGTCTATAAACCGCCTGCAAGGTGCAATTGTTCAAATTTTGTGTTGTTTTTTTTTTGTTTGTTTGGTTTTTTTTTTGTACCTTGTTTTTGTTTTCTTTTAGGTTTTTATTCTGACCATAAGCAAAGATGTAAATACAGAGAAAAAAAAAAGATTATTTCAGTATGTGATGTCACGCTTATGCAAAACACTCGTATACTGGACGCTCGAGAGCCCAGGAGCATCCTGCAAATAAGACCACAGATCATCATGATTCTGATTCCCTTCATCGTGTCCAAAAGAAAAAAGAAAGCAGGAAAGAAAGAAAAGACTGCATACAGATATATCTCTATAAATCTATAGACACGTCAGAGCCCGGAATCCGCCGTATACATCAGGACGCACTGTTCAGATTGAGATCATTTAAAAACACTTGTCCCCATGTAGCATGTCCCAGTGCCTCGTCCCCCCAAACACGGGTCTGCCGTGGACGCTTTCGTCCCTGTGAACGAATGGACGGATTGATAGAAAAGAGTCCGGTGAGATATAATAATTACTATTCATAAAGAGAGCGAGAGCGAGAAGTAAAGCCTTAGTGGTGCGGCACTTGAGTCGTCATCTCATGTTGAGGAAAGATGGAAAGATTTTTCTTTTCTTTTTTTTCTTTGACAAATGTAGTTCAAAGAGTTCCCATAGAATATTGGTAGTATTCTGTTGAGGTCTAATAGAGTTATTATAGAACGCTGATAGAATTTTGAGAAGAAGAAGAAAAGCTTTATGACACGAACGTCTATGCAACGACTTTTCCTCACGCTCTGAACTCTCGCTGCTTGTTTCATTTGTTCGACTCTCACACGCTGCTTCTGCCGCAACCGCACGAGCCTGGGACCGAACGCGCACGTCCGTCTGTCTGTGCATCTCTCTATCCATCCGTCTGTCCCTGTCAGCTCAGTGTGTGTGTGTGTGTGTGTGTGTGTGTGTGTGTGTGTGTGTGTGTGTGTGTGTGTGTGTGTGTGTGTCAGCGCTCTCATGGCTGGGTGCTTCATTTCTATGTAAAAAAAACAACAGTAAATTCCCCTCGAAAGGTTCAAAGCTGTTGAAGAACTGCGCGGCTTTTTATAAAGGAATCGAGTTTTACATGTTAAACATGTCGTCGCATAAACGCAGGTGTCGTCGCATAAACGCAGGATACGTCCTCGAAACTTCAGTCTGATCAGATTAAAGGAAAACGTCCAAAAGTTTTGCCACCGATAGAAATAAACCGATGTTAAAGCTGCGGCCGGAGGATTCAATTCCGTCACTGACAAATAGATCAGAAGTCGGTGTTTACAAACTAAACACTTTTAGAATAAATTTGTAGAAATTTGAATGTATTTGTAAGAAAAAGGTACAAACACTAACCACAGCTCTAACCATGACGTTTATAATAACCGAATGGTGAAAACTTTACTCCGTTTAATCACCTTCAACAGAGGATTAGACTAAATGTACAGGGAAGCAGAAATAGTGTAATTATTATTATTATTATTATTATTATTATTATTATTATTATTATTATTATTATTATTATTATTATTTTATAAAAAAATTTAAAAATCACATTACATTAAAAAGTGTTCATTTTGGGGTCGGTTCCCCTCCCCCGTTTTTTTATGTATTTATTTTCACTTTTTTTTTTTTTTTTTTTTTTGTCAAACTGACATTGTTATTGGATTTTTTTAAATATTTTTATATTTAATTAATTCATTTATTTTATTATATATTTTTAAAATGACCTCCGGTAAGAGCGAATTTTTAACCTAAACCGATTTTCAATCGTTTTCTCTGGATTCTGTCGACACACGTAATACAGTAAATCGGAGACAAAACAAAAACCCGCACCGTTCCTTCACGTCCGCTAAACCCACAAAAATCGTGACGTCGTCCCTAAAGACTACCCAAATCGGCGAGTGCAATATATTTAAGCAGCCCCCTGGTCACATGACCCTAAACTCTGGTCTGATCTGAACTCTGAAGCTGAGGGTTGAGTGTTAAACACACTGACGATTCACCCAGCCGTGAGAGTGTGTGTGAGAGCAGGAGGATGTTCGGTTTATCACTTTGGGTTGAAAATGTTTGAAGACTTCTCTCAGGTAATAAATAATAAATAGAAATCTATATAACAAACATTTTTAAATAAACAATGGAAAATAAAAGCCACTGCCATTTTGTTACGCTCACATCGTTCTTCGCTCTCAGTTGAGGTTGTGTGTAGTTTTATGTTTGTGTGCGTGAGTGTGTGTGTGTGTGTGTGTGTGTGTGTGTGTGTGTGTGTGTGTGTGTGTGTGTGTGTGTGTTTTGGAGCCTTGTTCGTGGCTAAATTGTACACTGTGAAAAAAAGGGTACTAAATTCTATAAACAACAAAAGCAATTCTCCACAGTGGAATACGAGTCATGTGGCTTCTGCTGTTATCACGTGACTGACTCGACCAATCAGCACGCAGTTTAGACCTTGTTCTTTCAGGACTTGTGTGAAATTCAGTTGGAAGCAGGCGGGATTGTTCGGATTCACTACCTTGAGGAGCATAGGTGGAATGGGTGGTCCGTCAAGAATGTAGTTGGAACTCCTTCAGGGTTCCTTTGGGATCGTTGGTGGAATTCCTTCAAGAATATAGTTAGAATTCCTTCAGGAGCAGAGACGGAATTCCTTTTGGTGTGTAATTGGAATTCTTACAAGAGCAAAAGTGGAGTTAATTCAGGAGTGAATTCCTTCAGGAATGTAGGTGAGGTTCCTTCAGGAGTGTAGGTGGGATTCCTTCAGGAATGTAGGTGGGATTCCTTCAGGAGTGTAGGTGGGATTCCTTCAGGAGTGTAGGTGGGATTCCTTCATGAATGTACGTGGGATTCCTTCAGGAATGTACGTGGGATTCCTTCAGGAATGTACGTAGGATTCCAGGTGGGATTCCTTCAGGAATGTAGGTGGGATTCCTTCAGGAGTGTAGGTGGGATTCCTTCAGGAGTGTAGGTGGGATTCCTTCAAGAGTGTAGGTGGGATTCCTTCAGGAATGTAGATGGGATTCCTTCAGGAGTGTAGGTGGGATTCCTTCAGGAGTGTAGGTGGGATTCCTTCAGGAATGTAGATGGGATTCCTTCAGGAGTGTAGGTGGGATTCCTTCAGGAGTGTAGGTGGGATTCCTTCAGGAATGTAGATGGGATTCCTTCAGGAGTGTAGGTGGGATTCCTTCAGGAGTGTAGGTGGGATTCCTTCAGGAGTGTAGGGGGGATTCCTTCAGGAGTGTAGGTGGGATTCCTTCAGGAGTGTAGGTGGGATTCCTTCAGGAGTGTAGGTGGGATTCCTTCAGGAGTGTAGGTGGGATTTCTTCAGGAGTGTAGGTGGGATTCCTTCAGGAATGTAGATGGGATTCCTTCAGTAGTGGCTCGAATTGTTCCAGGTTCAGATCGATATTTTTCCATTGTGTAACTCCTGCGCATCTGATCAAATTGGAGCATCTCTGATCCTTAACTTTTAGCGATGAGGCATCATACAGTTTAACACCCAGTTTTTCTCAGTGTATAAAATGGAAAGCCTGAAATAAAAGAAAAATTCAAATGAAACTAGAAGAATCTATCAGAAGTGCTCCTGTATCTGCCGTAGCCTGCAACCAGATGTTTGCTTCATTCACTTTGTGTGTGTGTGTGTGTGTGTGTGCGCGCTAATCATGCTCTTCATGCTTCTTCAGCCCCTCTTGAGGCCACCAATCGATGTATAAAGCAAAGCTTTGCAATAGCAGTATGACCGTAGCGCTGAGAACGAGGAGAACATGCTGAAGGAGAGAAATGACGTCAGTAACATGAACAGTGAAGTTGTCCGATGCCTCGATTTGAAAATCTAACCAGTTTCCACATTTTAATGTAATAAGAAGGTACAGTTTGTATAAACTAACTGTGTGTGTGTGTCTGTGCGTGTCGACGTCCTCTGTGTCATTACGTGAGTCAGAGAACCAAAGTTCAGAAATTCAGGAAAACCTTGTTAGCTACATTTTGTGACAGTATTTCGCACTACGCGTGAGCCGAGACTGTGTTACGCTAAACGTTTCCATGGAAACATGAAAGCATTCATGGACCAAACACCAAATTCTTCAGTAAAGATTCTGATCAGCAGATTCACCATTTATCCAGATGGAATTAAAAAAAATATATATATGTTATTTTTATTGCGCGCCTAGACAGCGAGGAATGTACGAAAACCCGGATGCAACGCAAGCGCGAGATTATTTTTGTGGATAGCCAAAAGGGAAACCCGTGTCCTGTAATCCCATAATGCTTTAGCTCAAAACTTTTATGCAACGAAGCTTCCCAATCGCACTCGCTCAGGTTCGATCTCAAGGCCTCAGAGGGTGCTGAAAATCTCCCTTTTACCACTTTGTCGTTCTTCCTTTTCTTCCCTCACGCTTCTGGGCTTGATGCATAATTGTGGTCTACACTTCTCCGTCTGATAGAACGAAAGGTGAGAGTGCGGTGTTTGTGGAATGAAGTCGGTTTGGATCTGCGATTTCAAATCATCCGCGTTATTCCTCATTCTGTTGGACTTTTCCCTCTCGGGATCTTTTATTTTCAGATGTTACGAACTTTAAACGCTACAAAAACGAGGCTCTCTCACACACACATACACACACACATATACACACAGAGATACACTGGTTTGCGTTGAAAGACATAAAACTAAATTTTTTTATTTTTTTTATTTTTTTCTGTTTGTTTTGTCTGGTTCCTACTGTTTTATTCAGGACTCTTATCCATCTTTCTTTCAAACACTTTTTAGACTTTTAAACACTTCTAACCCGTGTGTCTGTGGATTTCCGGCCTACCAGCATTTAACAACTGCAAAAAAAAAAAAAAAACCCATCGCATTTTAGCCATCATGTAAGTACTACGTCGACTCATACGAGTCTTCTACTATCGTTGATTTGTTTTTGTCTTTTTCTTCTTCTCCTTTTCTTCTTTTTTCACTGTCCGGTTTCTTCCGGTTCACTCCACGATTCCAAGTGTCACTGTGTATCACTGAGGCGGCTGGGAAACGAAGGCGTGTACTTCACAGTCACTCAGGGATCCTGACCTATCGCAGGCTGGGGGTCAGGGGTCATCTCGTAGGCCATTTAACTGGAACATTTAGCTTGTTTTCCAATAAAAACTTTTCGGATACCGGTCTTAGCGGACTCGAGTGAACTGTGATACGATTAAGGGCGCATAAATATAGGACACAGCCATCAAGTAAGGTTTTGGGTGAAAGCAAAAAAAAATAATCGCTATGGAGTGCCGAGATCCAGACAGAGCGACTGAACGTGACGAGTCACACAGACTTCAGGACGCGTCTCAGTCCAGTGACAGTATTTTCATAAAGCAGCAGATCTGCAGTTAGACAACACACAGGATGTCTATATGCAAGGCAAGCGCTGGGTAAAACACACACACACACACACACACACACACACCGAAAAACACAACACCTCCGAATATTTACTGTGATCTCCTCTCACACCACCCACTCCCTCCCGACGTCCATCACCTCCACTACCAGCATCCTTTTCCCCGCCCCTGTCTCCGCCCCCATCCCCTCTCCCTCCAATACGAGTCCAGTGGGTGGTGTGATGTCAGGTTTTTTTTTTTTTTTTTGTGGTGGGCTGTTTGTAACAGGTCCAGACAATCAGCGTGTTTGTAATTGTCAATGTGTGATTTTTCCAATTTTTTTTTTCTTTCTTTTTTTAATTTTGTTTGGTTTTATGGTCAGGATTTTAAAAGGAAGATATTTTTATGGTAATTGTCGCTGGTCTATTTTACTATATATTTATGTAATAAATATGTGACTAAATTTATATCACAGACTCCCTCGTTTGTTATCGCCGCCTCCGTCCTGCGTGTGTGCACTTGCTGGACTTTGTTTGGGATTGGGATTGGCTTATTTAATGCAGGTTAAAGGAGCAGTTTGTAATGTTTACAGCCCTCTGCTGGAGCTGAGGTGAATTGACATCGCATTTTTTTTCATTCATTCCTTCATTAAAGCGTTTATTTGCTTTATAAATAAATATTTGCTGTATAAATAAATATCTTTAAGTTTTGCTGTGTAGCTCTTTTCTGGTTTGGGGCTAATTTCTGGGTCAGAAAACTAAAAATAATGTCTGAAAATAAAAAAATCTAGCCAAATCTTCACGATGAGAATATTGTTGATCCATATTTTTTTTCAAGTTTTTTTTATTCTATAATTAACAGGAGTCTAGAACACTTTTAAACATTTCAAACTGCACCTTTAAGTGATTCGCACTAAGCTCTAATCTTCATAACACACTCGTTGACTGTCCTTAACTTCATCCGTTCTGTCTAAACATTGTAAAAACACGAGAAAGACATGAGACAAATCTTTTTTTTCTGATAACTTATCCTTCATACATAACAACACAACACATCTCCACGCTTTACTTCCCTTCGTCTTGCTTAACTACCGTAGTCACTTCCTGTTTCTAGCTTCAGAGCTGCAGTCGATTTTCACAATCGTTAATCGGCAGTTGGTCATGCGAGTGTGAAATTAGTGCCATCTGCTGATAAAGATCATGAACTTTTCTTTAAACCATAGACGATCGAACTGATTAACTGACACGACATAATAACATAGTAGGACTGAGAAATATCACTAATCCATGTGAGAGTGGATAAGGGATACATTTTTCGAGGTAAATTCATGATCTCGCCACTGCAGCTTTCCGGTAGCTTGCTAACATCATGCTCTTCCTGCGCCCAAGACCACGCCTCTTCCCCGGACCCCGCCCCTTCCTGCCACAACTTATATTTTCTAACTCTTTGTCTCTTTTCTTGTTCTCATTCCTTTCCTCTCTCTTCCTCATCACATTCAGAAGCTTCCCAGGAAACACTGGTTCCTAAGAAGTTTATAATATCAGTACGACTTTAGTACCATGTTGCATTCTGAATAAAATGCGAGAAGGAAATCAAAACTCTTGGAAGCTTCATCATTCCTGCAGTTGTCCAGTGTGGATAAAGTCCGATGCATGAGATTATGCAGGTAAACCTCAGTTAATGTTCATATCAAACACCAGAATAGGGTTTGTCGGTGCCACATGGGTTGCTTTGATCCAGAATGTAGCTTCGTGACTTCTTCCCTAACAGCAAAACATCACTAGGCTCCTTAGCCGGTTTTCCTGTAGCTTCCTGTAACACTGATGCTTGCCTACATAGCCAGAAATGACCAGGAAACCCTACCACACTCAATTCCTCCCTCTGATCCTGGTAGATACTTATATTCAGAACAATTTTCATTTGTTAAAACTCTGTATTTGAAGGGGAAGGGCCTTGCTCGAGGACCCAGCTTGGTGGTCATGGGGTTTAAACTCACAACCATCTGCCCAGTAGTTCATCACTTTAACCACTGAACTATCACAACATAACATGAATGCTATCTGCTTGACTGGCTCCATCATCTCTCAGGATACAAGGAAGCCCTGCATTATAACTCTTCTCATTTCTGGCACCTTGGTAATGGAATGAACTTCCTCTAAATGTACTGAGGCTGTCTTCAACAGATATACTGTACCTCTTCCTGAAATGCTAAAATTAGCCCTTGTGCTTTTGAGTGAGTTTTCATAGTCTTTGACCCAGTGAACCAGTTTCAGACTATCAGGCGCTTCTGTAAGTCACTGGATACGGACATCTGCTTAAGGATTAAACGTTAATGTTTGAGGATTTCTGAGTTCGAGAACCAGTTCACGTGGCGTTTACCGGGAAGTGTACGAAACCCAAAACCTATCCAGTGGGCAACAGTTGTTGTTGATGAGGCAAGAAAGACAATGGAGAATAACAAGCTGACAGGAAAGCTGTGATAACTCAAATAAACACTATTCTGGTTTAGAGAAATGTGGTTTTAACAAATATAAAGGAAACTAAGCTGTTAATTAGATGCATAGTGACGCACCAGGAGTCATCTTTCCTGTCAGGGGATGAGGAAATGTGTTTATTGAGGTAAATACCTGAAAAATGGTGGTGGTACATAATGTCTGAGGAAATATTTAGAAACTGGAACTAAAGACTTCATGCTCAGCCAAAGAAACCAATCAAGGACTGAACATAGTAGAGGTTATTGGGCAGCAAATAGACCTGCAAATGTACCCTGAACTAGAAACAGAAAACAAGCATTTGGAGATAAAACGCCCTGAAAACAAGAAAGTCGATGGAGAATAATAAGAGCTGACAGGAAGGCTGTGGTCACTACTTTTAAAATCTACTCTTGAAAAGCATCTCAGGATGCACTTCAGAGCTTGAGGTGGATGGACTACAACAACAAAAAAAAAACCTTATAAAGATAGACTGTCGGTAAGACCTTCACCTGTCGTTATTTTAGCTGGGATTCAGTCAACATTTCCATGGCATCACGTATCACCGGGTGAATTTTTGTTTAAAAAAAAGGTAAATAAAATGTTTCTATCTATACTGAATATGCAAACAGTAATGTGTGATGAATTTCACTGAATGGGTTGTGTGGAGATCTTTCTGAGCCTCTCACTTCCTCTCCTTTCCATTCTGTCACACTGGTAAACAAAATGAATTGCCTCTGACAGCACTTGTCACTCTCTGACACACAGTTCCTCATTTAGAATGGCAAACATGGAAAAAAAAAGTCTTACATAAGAGCCCCCACCTCTACTCACAAATCCTCATGTCTCTTCGTGCGGGTCACCGGAGGATATGTACACTGGAAAAGAGGACAGCGATGGACAAAGCTGTGTCTGGATGAAGGGACATGCAGGATCAAACGCTGCTTTATGGGCTGCTATGGCCTTTGATCCATGCAGATAGGAGGGACAGAGTTTATGGGGAGTTGGTACATAAGATGAAGTCATGTAGGCCGAAGATGAAAGAGAAAATGTGGTTTAGATAAATATAGAGGTCACTGTTAATTGGATGCACTGTGGCATGCCAGGAGTGAATTTTTTTCTGACAAGGGATGAGGAAATGTGTTTATTGAGGTAAGTCCAGGAAACATGGCGGTGGGCCGTAATGTGGGTTAAAAACTGGGTGAAACAAAAAATGTCATTCAGCATGAGGAAACATCTAGAAACTAGATCTAGAAAGACAAATAAAAACAAAATTAATAAGACTTCGTAGTCATTCATTCATTCATTCATTATTTATCGCTTATCCGAACTACCTCGGGTCACGGGGAGCCTGTGCCTATCTCAGGCGTCTTTTGGCATCGAAGCAGGATTGCCAACCCATCGCAGGGCACACACACACACACTCTCATTCACTCACACACACACACACACACACACACACTACGGACAATTTTCCAGAGATGCCAATCAACCTACCATGTATGTCTTTGGACCGGGGGAGAAAACCGGAGTACCCGGAGGAAACCCCAGAGGCACGGGGAGAACATGCAAACTCCACACACACAAGGCGGAGGCGGGAATCGAACCCCCAACCCTGGAGGTGTGAGGCAAATGTGCTAACCACTAAGCCACCATGCCCCCACCCACCCCCGCATATTCAGACAAAGAAACTAGACAATGACACAATACAGGTTAACACAGTAGGGCAGCAAATTAATGTGTACACTGAAGTAGAAACAAAAACAAAAGCATTTGGAAACAATCAGACCTCAAAGTGCAACACGAACAGAAGCAGTGAGGTCAACCATCAACCTCAGGAAAACAGGTTTCAGGAAACCAGTTTAGATCTTCACCCTATCCTGTACTTATCCTCTCTATCTTGAACAATTTAATAGCAAAAGTATATACCCCTCTGAAAGCTTCAACACAAGGCATCTCGACAGTTAGAGTGCAACGGTGCTGGTTAAACTGTACATGCTGTCAGCGAGGGGATGCGTCCAAAGGGGTAAAAATCCAGACCCAAGTGCAGGGATAGACAATAAACACTTTAAAGCTTTATTAACAGAAATAACATGGTAAAAAAGGACAGGAGACACAGGAAAACGCTGCGCAAAATCACTAGACAGGAAATTAAACCGAAACTCAAACTAAAGATGAGGCACCGAACAGAGAACATGGACAAGAAAGCACAGACTCAAAGACTAGGATATATAGGTACAACAATTAAAGAGACAAAAGGGACAGGTGTATAGAGGCAGTAAGGAATTGAGGCTAAGGCAGGACAAACAGACCTGACACAAGACTCACACCGCAGGAACGCCCCCTAATGTTCCGGCACGGAATTGTCCAAGCATGACCCTGACATATGCTTTGATTTTGTGAGAAATAATTTGCTTTCATTTAACTTTTTTAGAATTTCTTTGTTTACTCACCTGGTGTTTGTTTTTTTTTTACTCTGTAAAAGCTTTAAAACTGATCAGGATCTTCGATACGACGTTCACCCGTCTTCCTCTTTCAAAATACATCATCGTACACAATCAGGTCTACACGACTCTCAAGATTTTAGGACCTGAATTAGAAAAGAGTTTTGATGTTGCCTCCTGTGCCTCACATTTTACACCTATATTATGAGATAGATTTTTTTTAGACGAACCTTCAAAGTGTAATAACTCCTTAGGCTACCAAAAACGAATGCATGAGGAAGGTTAATTCGGTGAAACTCGGGACACAATATGCATGTATGACTTGCATAAGAGTCCTATAAGGGCACAAGAAGTACTGGGTTATGTAGGGACGGACAGGATATAGACTGTTACATCACTGTACTGTGTCCTCTTGCTCTCTGTTCTTATATAATGGAGTGAAAGAGAGAGAGAGATAGAGAGAAAAAACTGGCCATTCCCCTACAGCTAGATCTCTTAAGCTCAGCCTTTAATCTGCTTAATGTTACTTTCATTACTTCTAGTCAGCGTTGAGCCGAATAAATAATTCAGGAGCTGCGTTTCTTCTTATAAGCTCTGCATGCTGACTCTCGCATGTAAGATTTTAACATCAGTTCTTATTTTCTTCCTAAAAGTCCAAAATCAAAACGGTTCTCATTTCCTTCGCTTGCTTTCGTGAGAGTCTTAGAGACACCTCAGGCGTCCCTCAGACTGACACGCCGCTGTGCAGATGCTTGCTTTTTTAACCTCGGCATTTCCCAACCAAGTGTGAAAGCGTACTCAAATATGGAGGTCTTCACAGATATTTCTCTGCTCCATGCTCAAATGTACACAATCCCAGACTGTGCAACTTGAGCCCTATCTAGTGGTAAGATGATGATGTTATATATCCATTATGTATGTTTTTCCCTTAATGGAAGCATAAAATGTGGAGACTGTCTATTTTTTTGTGCTCTAAGGTTATTACTTAGTTATTTATTAGAATTCATGTGGGTATATACATATATGCTATTTGTTTTGCACACATACTACATTAACAAATTTAAATGTAAAGTAAAAGAAAGAAATATCATTTAATAACAGTTTCCTTCCTGCTGTATGTTTTAGATAAATAGAGTGATATAAGCATTATTAAATCCTATAAAATCTACAGCACAACGCAAAATTCTAAAGAATTTGTGAATCCGTTTAACATTTCATGGTTGAAAAATCCGGTTCCTGGAATCGTCTACTAAAGGTTATGAACATTTCCGTTTCCAATTTACTCTCAATGCTTGAAATATATGTATCATTCGACAAAAAAACAGAAAGTTTCATCTATAGTGAAGTGACATACGGCTAAGTACGGTGACCCATACTCAGAATTCGTTCTCTGCATTTGACCCATCCAAAGTGCACACACACAGCAGTGAACACACACACACAGCACTGAACACACACACACACACACACACTGTGAACACACATCCAGAATTCAGCCATTTATGCTGCGGCGCCCAGGGAGCAGTTGGGGGGCCTTGCTCAAGGGCACCTCATTCGTGGCCGGCCCGAGACTCGAACCCACAACCTTAGGATTACGAGTCAGACTCTCTAACCATTAGGCCACGACTTGCCCCCAATAGGAAGATTTCCTGAAGGTCATAGGAAGAAAAAATACATTTTCTTTCCCCAAAAACTGAAGTTTGCTATTGTTTTTGTTTATTTATTATTTTTGTTAAAATAATAATTTATTATCATGCTAATTGAAGATAATTATCTTCTTAATATGAAGCTCATTTGAAAGTTGACACTCAGGACCTTTTAGACAAGAACTTGTAGTGTTTCATCATTATTTCTGTTTTTTCTACAACACAAGGAGCAAAATATACATAGAAAAGTACATAGAAAATAAAACTTTATTTTTTTTAATCTTTAGAGCAAATGTTGATATCGAGCCCATTTCTGCTCTCTGAGATGCTCCGAGTGATGGTTCATCTAATAAGCAGCTCAGATTTATCTTCAACACTAAAATTCAGTGTAAGATTATCAACAGAATCCTGAATCATTTTAGATCACAGTGATAAAATCATTCATTTGTTTATACTGTTTGTAAATGTCCCATAATTCCATTTCTGTTCCACCAGTGTTCTGGTTAAAAGGTTTAACACCTTCAAATTATTAGTATCAATTTGCCTGTGTATTTGTGTATTTGCCTGCTTTATGTTCAATTAAAAACAACAACAACAACAACAAAAAACCTTACAAATTATTAAGCAGCTTGTCAACACAGAAACCTTGTTTCCTGACATGGTGTAGGGATTTTTAAGGTACAAATTAAAAAATGTTTCAAGCGCTAATTTGCACTGCAGTCATGGAATCAGTAATTAGTAGATTGTTCAGTAAGCGGTATGAAATGAATATAAATGGTGCAGAGTTGTGACTCCAGACTCTCTGAAAGATTACATGAGTTTACGGCAGAAAAGTCTTTATTCATTAATAAGTGCAGGAAAAAATGAATGTAAAAATAATTGAGGAAGCAGGAGATCGATGACAATCACTGAATCATACTACATTGTATTCACTAGAACTAATCATTTTATTATGTTCTTATGTCATCATTTTATCGTTTACTTCTTCAGAATTATTAATAATTAGCTAACAGTTGGTTGTGATGTCTTCTAGAGATGTTGTTACACAGCCTTGGCCAAACCGATGGAGTTGTTGGACCTGTTGAAAATGGTGTAGTACTGCCTAATGAACACATCACCCAGGATCCACAGGCTCGAGCTGCTCGGGCTGAAACCAGTGCGGCAGCCGTAGTAATAAGACTGTAAAGAACAGATTGGGGTAAGCAGGTTAGAAAGAGATCAGATACTTACACATATTAGACTTTCCTCACATCCCAAGCTGTTTCGATCAAACAAAGTGGACGTGAGGTCACAAAGGTTTGCTGCTGTGCCAATGGAACTCACCTGACGGGTGTAGGCTGAGGCGGGAAGGGTGAAGGCATTGCCGTTGATGTTGAAGGTCAGTACAGGCATGCTTGCAATGTTGTTGCAGTTCACCATCGCCTAAAAATGACAATAATAAAAGTCCACATGAAATATACACCATTTGGCAGACATTCTTATCCGTACTTACATTTTTATCAGATCTTTATACAATTGACCAATTGAGGGTTAAGGACCTTGCTCAATGGTCTCCTGAACTCTTGAATCTTATGAAACAGACAATGTGACTAGCTAAATAGATTTCATGCAAAACACACTTGGAGTGACTTTACTTACATCTCCATTGCTCACTGTGGCTCCCACCCAGCTGTTCATGTTGTTGATGTCATTGGTAGGACCACTGATCAGGGACGTACCAGTGTCTACAATAGCCTGGCATCCACCATTGCAAGCAACAACCTGTCCGTTGATGGTGACGCTTTGGAGCAAAAAAAAAAATCATACACCAAAGAAGGTGATCATGGTTGTTACTGTAGTTTGTAAATTGAAAACATGGATGGAAATTATAAAGTAATAATCCATCTAAAGAAACTGGTTAAAATTGGGTTTTTACCTTTCCATGGTGATCTGCCAATATGTCTCAGATGACAGAGGGATCCAGACCAGAGAACCAGTGTAGTGGTTGGGGTTGTATCCACCGAAAATAACCTCACTGCCGCTTTGAGAGTTGCTAGATGTGGAGGCATGACCATATTGCCAGATTTTACAATTGCTCATTTAACTGGTAATTTTATCCAAAGTTATTTGCAATTGAAACAGGATACACTGAAAACTAAAGGTTTCTGTGGTAAAAGTGGAAACATAGAAGCCCTATCCTGATTTACCCTGTCCTATCCTATGCTATGCTATGCTATCCTATCCCATCCCATCCCATCCTATCCCATCCCATCCCATCCTATCCCATCCCATCCCATCAAACTTTCACTGTATCTGAATTTCCTATCACCACCATTTTCATGTAGTTGGTTTGAGAAAAATTAGCCTATATTGGCAGTTGCTGAGGTGAACCTTTGTGCCTAGGCCAATGTAAATGACATTGTTTGGCTTGCGTTATATAACAAAAATGTTGCAGAAAACTTCGCTATATCCTTTCCTATTATATTCTATTTTATTCTGACAACAAATAATAAGTTGTTTTCATTGCTGCAGAGGTAGAGTTGATTACTACAACTTGTGCCGGATAGTCCTAATCAGGTGGAATTCTTAGTTTTTGACTCACCCTTGACTCTAGGGTTAGGGTTAACCCTCTACTCTTGACTCTACCCTTAGTAATTGGTAATACATTTTTGTATTAAAATTCTGAGTCTCTCTTACCCACTTAGGTAGACTGAGAAGTAATCCTGAACAAGACCCTGCTGGACCATGTTGTCAAAGACAGGCTGGGCATTAGAGGCAGCTAGTCGAGGGTAGGCCAGACCCAGAATGCCGTCAGCCTTCATGTGGGCCATGAAGGGTGCCTCGCTTTGACTCAGTCCAAAGATCTGATGGGCAACATTGATACTGCCAACCTGGATAGAAGTAACAAAAATATGAAGCAAAACAAATAATCATTTCAAGACCCATTCCTAGGTGTCCGGTACAAGTGGTATAGTCTCATATCTCTGACATTATTGGATAGCTTTAAAGACATTCTAACCCCAACAGTGTCATATCCGAGGAATCCAGTCATGCTGCCAGTGCCGTATTGGATTGACAGAGGCTGGTTGTTGGCCTGGAAGGTGCTGGATTTTGCAGGATTGAACCTAGCATGGTTGGCTGTAAGACAGGAAAAGGCATCAGATCTTGAATATTGTATCTCTAATGAGACATGTGTATTTCTAAATGAGATATTTGTCATATGGGTTCTACTCACTGCAAGCAGTACTGCTGCAGTAGATTGAGGGAACCCAGAGGTTGGAAGAACCGGTGTCAAAGATAACCTGGAAGGACTGAGGAGGAGTGCCAATGGAGATCACACCATAGTAGGAAAGCTGTTCAAAAAATGAGGGGACACTCATTACAAACAGATCCTGGAGTTTTTCTTATTTGGAAATAATTAATGATTAAGTCCCTTCCCATAGAAACCACCTAATGCACATCTTAAGATTGCTTTTGCTAGAGCAGAAGCTGGAAAAAATGGACTTACATCAGCATCGTTGGTCATGGATTCATAACCAACGGCATAGCTCTGGGTAAACTTAGCTACTGGGTTGAAAGGGTACAATTTCCTGAACTTCTCCCAAAGACCCTCCTTCTCTAGTGTTTCACGAGCACTCTTCCCCTTGATCAGAGGAACGCTGCCATAAGCAAATGGAAAACAATGTTTTTGGTCATTAGCATACTAGTTTTAAATCAATACCCTGACCCTCTGCACAGTACTGATGAAAAGCATCGAGTAATGAAGAGTAATGAAAAAAAAACCCTTTCTTGTTAATTGCATTAGATAATGCGTGCTGGAGACAGATAGAGGACAAGTATTACCTGATGAAGCACTCAGAGAGCGCCAGCATGGCGCAAAGGACTACGGCCCACTTCATCATGACTGCTTGGAAGAGTTCAGTTGCTTGAGCTCAAAGACTGCAATACTCCTTCAGAGTCAGGTTCTTTTTATACACCATCCACCTCTTCAATATATCTCTGTGATAAGGAACCGCAGGGGTTGAAAACGATAAGGAATCGTTTGGACTAACAAAAACTGATGTCCTCTAGACATTGTCAATAACAGTGACAACATGGAAAATACAACTTCGCAAACAATAGCTTGGAGTGTTTGCTACTCTTGTACAATGCTGTAAGAGTAGACCAGTAGAACTTTTCACAACCTTAGCTCAGTGGCACGTGTAGGTTTAGATAATTTTCATTTTGGTCCAACTGTATATTTAAACATTGATAAGTGCTCTAAAATGAACCCAATGAGAAATCCATGCTAGTTTCTAATCAGTATATAAAAGGCTTAATAAATGCTCAAGATAGTATCAGGACAATAGTGTTAGAGACAACTGAATATGTCTAGACTGTAACCTGATGTGATTCACAAATTATCAGTATTAGTTTGAGTAAATTAGTTTTAGCAGAGTTTCAGTTATTAAGTTGAGTTGCTGTCATCAACATACTTGTAATTATAGGTTTTCAGAAATATTCATTGTTCATGATCTGAACAATATTCATTCATTCATACATTCATTCATTCATTCATTTTCTACCGCTTATCCGAACTTCTGGGGTCACGAGGAGCCTGTGCCTATCTCAGGCGTCATCGGGCATCGAGGCAGGATGTGAACAATATTTGATTGATCAAATATTCATAATTAAAAAACTTTTAAATACTTGAACACAGATAAGTAGGATATTTTTTAACTTGTAGTGTAATTTGAATTAGCTAAACCAGGGGTCGGCAACCCGCGGCTCCAGAGCCGCAAGTGGCTCTTTCATCCCACTGCTGTGGCTCCCTGTAGATTTGGAAAATAAATATTTAATTTATTTTATTTTAGTTAGATGTAAAAAAATGCAATTCTAAATTCTAAGATTATGATGCTCTTGCAACATTAAAATAAACCGTGTTTAATTTTTTGGTCGCTCAAAATATGCGTCATAACTGCCGAATTGCGAACTCTGACATTTTTGGTTCGCTGCAGCCGGCGAGTTAAAATTTTGACGTCATGAATACGAAGAGGACTCGATTAGACATTGAACATTTTGTTTGAAAGTAACCTTCAATCCAGCGTCTTTTTACTTAAGGTTAGTTCAAACTGCTCAAAATATTTTTGTTTGCCTGCAGAAATAAAATGGCGTTTACTCGGAAGCAGTTCGTTGATTTCATAAATGCAACACACTACAGTTTTTTCTACACTTTCCATAAAGGTAAAAAATGATATATGCAGTGTTCTCTTCACTTTAGATGTCAAATGGGTTTTGTGGCTCCCTGTGTTTTTTTTTTCTCTGGGAAACGGGTCTAAATGGCTCTTTGAGTGTTTAAGGTTGCAGACCCCTGAGCTAAACTAATGTTCAGTGCTGTTTGTTGTGATGAGAGCCCACCAGAGGTCCACCAGAGGGCCCCATGATTTCTCTAATGGATACACAATTGAGCACACTGGTGAAAAGGTGCATATTGGGTAGTCTCTGGATGCCACCTTGTGGCGTGGGGAAAAACAGAAACTCAACTTACCTAAATTAGTATCGTAACCAACATGGTTAACGCTCAGGGTTGCTGATCAGAAGGTCAAGGGTTAAAGCCTCAGCAACAGCAAGCTGCCACTTTTGGGCACTTGATCAAGGGACCTTAATCAGAATTGTGTACCATGGTTGAACTTAACCCTTAATTCAAACACTGTAGCATGGCTGACCCTGTGCACTGACCCAAACTTCCTTCAAAGATGGGATATGTGAAGAAAAGAATTTCAATGTGGAGCAAAACGAAACAAGAAGTAATGGAAAAACTAATCAAAACACAATTAAAAAGTTAATGCTGATTTTATTAGATTTAGTCAATTTTCTTGTTTCCACTGTTTGATGCAATTGAAATCAGGGCTGTCAATTGTCACACTTTGAGAGTGACAGTCGCTCATTTGGGTCTTTTCTCACGCTCTCCCACCACACGTTGTATTTCTCACACAGAAAAACTTTTTGACGATTTATCATAAATTTAATACGCCGCAGCGCCCAAAACGTATCAGTCCACACCGCTGTCTCTATGGAAACGGGCAGGAATCAAGCGCGTCTCAGTTCTTAGTCAAGCCTGACACTTATCAACCAATCAAAAAAAGAGGCTAAACAACAGCCAATAAGAAAATATCATTATCTGGGAAAGATTTAACGCAACAACCAAAGAAAAAACATTAAACGGCTTGTCTCTGGACGGGACATTGTCCTCAATCATGACCCTAAAAATGTCTGGGCTTGAGCTGAACTGTTTTAAATGGGAGCAACATTACAAATGATAAAGGAGTCCAAAAAGGCAACAAACACTTACAATAAACACCACTTAGTCTAAATATTACATAGTTTCACTTATTTAAAATGTGTAATGTTAAATTATTGAATTAACCTTCACTTGCAATCAGCACATTCATTCTTTATTTCACAGATATTTGACACGTCACCTCTCACACTTCTCCCTCACATCCTGTGTATCTGCTTAACAGTGACACGCTCCCCAAATAGACAGAAGATACTCCATCTCCACAGGAACAAATATTTCACTTCTCTCAAAGGATTCTTCCAGCTGTGAAAAGCTAGCGTACTTTTTTTTTTCTTCTCCGAGAGTGTAAATCAGATCTGATTAGCTAGCTTAGCTCACTTCTACTTCCAGTGAATGGCATACCTGTACACGTCTCCTCGGGCTGGATGTCGAGCAATAAAATGCACATATCTACACATCTACACCGGCTTTGGCTTGCAGAACATAATTAGCATTAGCATTATTTCAAATTTTCACATTCTGTCTTTTAATCGATGTTTAATCTTCTGGGGTTAAATGTATTATAAAGACAGCAAAGCTAAATACTGTATTTTATAGGCTTATGTATTCACCTTGATGAAGGCTGCTTTAAAAAAATAATAATAACATGAGTCCATTATTTCAAATATTGACCTTTTAAAACCTATGCACAAACAACTCTAACAGCTGATAATTACGAAAGGTACTGCAATATTTAACATAACAATAACGTCTTGCCATACACTTTAATGATGCTACAGATGTTTATACAGGAGTCAGCTTTGCTTTTAAGGAGTCTCTTCATAACACCTAGTTCACATTTACCTTAAGATGTTTGATAAAGAGGGGGGACACGGTGGCTTAGTGGTTAGCACGTTCGCCTCACACCTCCAGGGTCGGGGGTTCGATTCCCACCTCCGCCTTGTGTGTGTGGAGTTTGCATGTTCGCCTGGGGGGTTTCCTCCGGGTACTCCGGTTTCCTCCCCCGGTCCAAAGACATACATGGTAGGTTGATTGGCATCTCTGGAAAATTGTCCGTAGTGTGTGAGTGTGTGAGTGAATGAGAGTGTGTGTGCCCTGCGATGGGTTGACATTCCGTCCAGGGTGTATCCTGCCTCGATGCCCGATGACGTCTGAGATAGGCACAGGCTCCCCGTGACCCGAGAAGTTCACATAAGCGGTAGAAAATGAATGAATGAACGAATGTTTGATAAAGACAGCACTTCATCAATTACTTCCTCATTCACCACTCTTAGTTTATATTCCTTTCGCTTAAATATCACCTTCCAATTTTCACAGCTACACTTGCAGAATGTTCGCACATGGCTGGATATTTTTTCCCCTTATAGCTGGAGTTTTCTTTACAAATTAAAAATGAACAAATGTTATTTATTGAGCTAAATGAATTAAGCTACTGTATAATCATACAGTTATGAATGAGAAGTATTGACACCCAGATGCTAACACTTAAAACATTATCATCCAATGTTTATTCAATTGTTTATTATAAAGTCACACTCACTTTTTATTTTTGGTCAGAACAGCCAATAAAGAAAAGCATGACTGGCTATAAAATGCTATGAAAAACAACATCAAACATATATCAAATACTTCAATGACATCCAGCTCATTTGTCCTAAGTATATTCTGAGATAAATAAAGTAACATGATTTTTTTATCCATTCAATAATTAAACCCCAAGTTTCCCAGGGGTGTCTAATTAATTCAAAATATATAAAGCTACCACTTTCTTTAGCAGTCCTTCAATCTCTATGTACTTTATGCATTGCATAAATTTGTGTCACAAAGTGCTGAGAAACCACTTTGTACCAGTTAAAGTTAACTAGACAGAAATGATTGACAGGTACACTTTTCCCAAACAGGTGTCTGCACTTTCCTGCTCCTTTCTCGAGTTACTGTTCACATTCCAAGCCTGAACATGCATAATTCATTTAAAGAACTCTACCAAATTTTGTGTCTGTAGCATACACCGATTAGTCCTTTTCTATCTCAGAAGGATCAGAATGCCAGGCTTTCTTTTTAATTGGCATGCCTTCATTTGCTTCAGACCAATCCCTTTCTTCACTGCGAGGTCTTAGAAGAATGGCCCCGGGGCTTTGAGACTTAGAGAACCTTTGAATGGTATCTGCAGAGTGACAAGTTCCTGAGTGCCAAGCTCTTCTTCTAGGGAATCCCCTAATCTCTGGGTCTGCTGTCTGAGATTTCCACCTTCCTGCTACTGAGAGATCAGTCGTGAGGTGAGCAGAAGGTCCCAGGATTGAGGACTCAGAGTGGGTTGCACGGCGAGAAGGGAAGACCTCAGAGATACCAACAAGGAAAGGCTGAAGAGGCTTCAGTCCTATGCAAAGGGAAGTTTGGCTAGGTATTTCCAATTTTGTTGTTGAGGGCATCTCTGGTCCTGGCTTGATTTTTGTCCTTCTGTTTTGGGCAATTCTCCTTTGCACTTTCTGAAGCTGCTCCTCGATGTTCAAGACATCATCGTTAAGTCGATTGACACGGTCAAAACCAGCAAGGAGACTTTCCACTGATGGCAGCAAACGATCAAGATACTGCTGGACCTCAAGGCTCTCTGAGACTGTAGAAGACTCGGAGACTTGAGAGGAGGCAGAGGATACCAGGCAAGGTCCGGTAGGACTGATGGGCGTTCTGATGTTGGAGAAATGGGAGCACTGGGACGATCTAGATGGTGGTGACTCCATGCCCTCAAACTTTACTCGGTGCCTAAACTTGGAATCCAATGAATACAAGCATAGAGTATAGTCAAGCACAGAATACATTGCTACAAATTAGTTTTTTGACATGCATTATGACTAAAGATGTTTATACCTCCTTGATCTTGCTGAGCCCCATCCATAGCTTGAGCCTCTTGATGAGAAACTCTACCATCTCATAGTCCTGTGGTTCCAGAGATGGCCGGTACATTTCTTTCCGAATAGTCTTGTACCTGTGGAGCAATACAGCCCCACATAGATGCCCAAGGAGCCAGAACCCCAGTCCAAATACAGTGAGGCAGAACAGGGGCCCAAGCACTGGATGCTTCTCAGACATCTGCCGTACAACTATCCGATCTCTCAGTAAGCACAATAGGGTCTGACTAGCTTGCTTTACACTCCTGAAGCCTTCCACTGAAGCTGAGAAAAGCTGAAAACAATGTCACATCATGACAAACTCAGACTTGATTATTTTATGTTTGATATTTTAGAAGCATTATATTGAATGAAACAATCCAGAGTACCAAGCTGCCTGTGTGGGAGAAGAGAAGCAGCAGAAGCACAAACAGGAGGACTACTCCAAAGATCTCAGAGCAGGCCTGATGGAGAACTCTGCTGAACACCACCCATCTTCTTACAAACTGCAAAGAGCCTGCCATCTGCAACAGAAAAGAAACACTGATTACCTGTGTGTACCTGTGTGTACTGTATCACAGATGGTATGCATGTTTTTTTGCCTTATTGCAAATTCAGAGAAACACAAATAAGGGTCAAAGAATTGCGTGACAAAAACAGGATAGACTGAATTCATACAGATTCCTTCTGAGTTTCTACAAATTATTCATAAACCTGTCCAGCTTTTTTTTTTCTTTTGGGAGCAATAGGAGAGTGTGCTTATATAAAAGGGGTACTTGAGGTACACCTCTAAATGTGTGGCCATGCTAGATATTTAGTTTCCATCGACTTCCATTCAACACACATTAGCATGACTCTTTAATTAGTAGCTAGCTTGTTGCTAACAAAGAAAAAAAAAACTATTCTCCCTGTACTGGGTTGCTACAGTGGATCATCTGATCTGCATATTTGATTTTGACATAGGTTTGTACATTAGAATGACCTTCTTGAAATAACCATTCCATTTTATTTGGGCTTGGGACCAGCACGGAGAGGTAATCAATCAGTACCTTGGTGGGTTCTTGCTTTGATTTGTGATGTAATATCAGGTTGCCACTCATATTTAAGCAGTCTTTTAAGAAAGTTTACATGCTGAAAGTCTAGTGTGAACACACCTTAACTATTACACTGTGTTATTGAACTACAAGCCAATTAGAATAGCAAGCTATATAACATTACTGTAGTGAGCTAGCTCATATTAGACTATATATTGTGTTATTTGAAATTGGTACATAAAAGCCTTTATTATCACCACATATACATTAGTATGATTTAGCAGCCCTGGAGTGGGGAGGGTTAAGGGTCTTGCTTAAATGCATAACAGTGGCAGCTTGGCAATGCTGGGGTTTGAACAGGATGCTCTTATTTCCAGGGATTTCAGAACAGCGTAACAGATATTGCGTCATCGGGTAAGCTTGGCCTATTTGATAATCTAACCCTAATCCTAACCCTAACCGTAGTTTTTGGTTGTTTATTTGTTTTTTGCATAATAGATATAAAATCTACCCATATGACTGTTTTGTCCTTCATTATACATCGTAGGCATGCTCTTTTTTTTTTTTTTTTGAAAGAGGCCGTTTTCCAAGACCTCCAGAAACCATGCCCACTTTACGTCATGATAACGAAACCCCTGGAATTTAGTGAATGCCGGGTTTGAACACTGACCTGCCCCCAATTTATTAAAATGCATTTTCTGTTGTCCGATATTTAAAATGTCTGTTAAATTGTAGCTTGGTAAAATAGGTAAGTTCAGTTGATTATTTCCGAAGAGAGCATCAATAGTGTTAGCACTATATATATATTTTTAACTTTATAAAAAAAGGGATTTTTCTGATAACTAATATCACTAACCGCTTTGCCATTTCCACTGCCTACAACACCAAGCATGTACTGTATCTTCCCCTGTTGTTAATTTTACCTGTAGAACCAGCAACATCAGTAACACAGCCGAGAGCTGCGAGGAAATCTTGGACAAAGAAGCAATGCTGTGAAATCCTGTGAAGGTGTCAGGCTTGGAGACCTGACCGGAAAGGCACATAGTGGCCATGGACAAGAAACAAAAATGCAGTGAAGCTGCTGAGAAGGACAGTAAAGCCACCAAAAGCTGGAAGAGATGCCATCCCTGGGTTAGGTACTGAGCTCGCTCTCTGAGCATCCTCCGAACCTCGGCACTCAGGAAACACAAGGAGAAGATCAGCAGTAGGGCCTAGCAAAAGAACAGAGCACTTAACAGTGTGGCACAGGTTTTATTTCCTGGTTTCAATACATGCTTCTTTACAAGGACGGAGGACAAAATCCAGTTGTTCCACTACGTTAAACTCATAAAAATCTCTGCATAAAATCTAACTGCATGATATATTATACTGGCTACAGAAAAGAAAAGTTTAATATACCAATTTATCTTCATTGTTCTTTCATTGTTTAGCGGATTATAAAATAGCACTTGATCCAGCATCATTCTTATTCTTTTTTATTTTTGCATAAATATTGTGCAGATAAATAGTGCAGACAAATCAATGAACCCATAAGACACAAAATAATAAGAACCAAACAAACAAGTACATAGATTAATTCGTAGTCATATACAGTACATACTAAATAAAATACTAAATAGAAGAAATAAATAATGTTTGCACTACTTTATACATGTAGTCTGCTGTTTTTTAGTTGCTGAATATGAAAAAAATCAATTAAAATAATAAATAAATAGAAAAAAGTATTAATAAATTCTTATATTATAGAATTATTTAATAAGTTACTTATTTTATTATTTATTTATTTAAATAATTTGAATTCATTTTCTTTTTCTTTTTATAACTTTATAATTTTTTTAATTATTAAGGCCATATATTTAATGTATGGCCTTAAATGTTAATTTTAATAAATAAATAAATAAATAAATAAATAAATAAATAAATAAATAAATAAATAATTATTGTATTCACAGCAAAACTGTGAGAAATTTCAGCATGATAAATACTTCATTGGCTCTGCTTAATTTTTTTCCTTGTTGGTGCAATTTAGTGACTTTGGATTAAACTGAGGTACTTCAAAATCAAATCCCTGGTACATTTATAAAGCTTTTTCACATATACAGAAATATTGCATCCCAGTATCTGTGAAGTTTTTCTGCATGGTTGCTGTTACCGTTATGGCAATGTTTAATTCAGGTCCAGAAAAAGATCCTGGGATATGAAAAGAATGGATGGAGACGGTGCAGAGAATCTTCTGTGTCTGGGTTTTCTCCAGCAGTATGGAGACTGGCAGGAATATCCCAGTCTCTCTGTGGTACTGAGTAAACTCGACTAGCACAGCTCTGGTCCTGGAATATATAATGCTTCGTAGTGAACAAGAGCAGCAGCTGAACACTAAGTACAGGTGTTTAAAAATACTGGTTTTGTTAAAGATGGTGGCATGAATTTTGTTTTGCTAATTTTCAATTCTGGTTACCGAATAAAAAAGGTTTGAATTGATTCTTGTTTTAATTCCATTTTTACCAGCAGCCAGAAGGAGTCTCCAGTGTTAGCTCTTTGTAAAAGAGGTTTTATTCCACAGAAAGTTCTAAGTATGGAGTATTCGGACTATTATATTTGGAGTATTATAACTGTCTGCTATATCATAAGTGATAGCAGGAAGTCATTTTTATCCTGGATATTTTCCAACACTAAAGTTTACTTATTTTTCAGTGGATAAAATATTAACATATGATGATCTTAAACCAATAAACAGATCAAATAAGTAATGAGTTACTCCACATCGCATCACACCACCCTGTTGTTGAGTACTTGTCTATAACAACAAGCCCCTTAATGTTTTATTCCTCACATAGTATATATTTTTTTTAGAAATGAGACAGTTTATTAAGATAAATTTAAATTATGTGACACCAATTTGACCAGTGTTTGGGTCTGATGTCACATCGATACCATAAAAGAGTTAGGAAAAAATAAATAGCTAGGTTTTTTTGTTTATCTTTAGTGTCAAAAAATAATTACACTATTCTCTCTCATCCTAATATCTTTAAACTTAAATAATAATAATAATAATAATAATAATAATAATAATAATAATTATTATTATTATTATTATTATTATTATTTAAATTTAATTTAAGACAACATATTTTCTATTTCTTTTCTCAGTCTCCAGATGAAGCAGATGAGGAAAATGATGCTGTGAGAATACAATTAAGAGCTGTGACAATGTCCTCGGGTGAGAAACTTACTCTGCTGTGAACCACTGTGTTTGTTTCAGATCTGACAGGATGTGACTGGTGAAGAAACTGCTGTTTCCAAGCAACATCTCATCTGTCTCACTGGAAACACATGACTGGGGTGTGGGCCATGGCCTTAGCAGGAGATAAATCAGGACTTAGTAGCATATATCAATTTTAATAATAGTCTTGCATAGTTAGGTATGTAAATGTTTATTCTTTGTCATGTCTGCTGAAAGTCTACTCATCCATCCATCTATACACTAATCCATTCATCCATCCATCCATCCACCCATCCATCCATCCATCCATCCATCCATCCATCGATTCATCTATATCCAGCCCATCCATATCCATCCAAATCCATCTATCCATCCACCCAACCAAATCCTCACACCCATCAAATAAAACCCCATCCATCCATTCCTCTATCCATCCAATTCCACCCACCTATCCATTTATCCATCCATCCAGTTCCCCCCACCCACCCTCCTTCCAAATCCATCCATCCTTCTAAATCTATCCATCCATCCATCCATCCATCCATCCATCCATCCATCCATCCATCCATCCATCCATCTATCCACCAACCCAAATCCACCCAAAGTATTCATTTAGTATGTAGTGTATAAGTAAATTTGAAAATGTATAGCACAAGCTACATGTTCTAAATCACACCTCCTGCTGCACCACACATGGATGGTAGTAGAACAATTGTTGCTAGGTCAATTAATTTGCATGCACAGTTTAAAATCACACTTAGATATACAGAAATGGAAGAAAATGCAGAACAAAGCCATCATAAAGATTCTAAAGATTTTGCAAGTTCAAAGCTAATGGACAAGACTCACCAGGTGAAGAAGGAGATAGTCCTGTTGCTTTGGGGTCTTTGTCTTAGATGTCCTGAAGTTTCAGCACTGACCATCATGAAAGTCTGGCTATTTTTCATTGTGTCTTTGGTATTCACTCTCTGTAGTCGTGCTATGCCAATCAGAGAGAGGGTGGGATTTCTGTGCAGATGTGTTGTTAATCTTTGTTCCATCCACTGCCACACATCTGACCACCTATATGAGAAGATAATTAATTTGATTAACTCTCCAGTAAAGTTCACAATATGCAAATCACTACTTCAGTTCCACAGAGAAAATGTGAACAGTTTTGGTTTTATTTTGTATTTAATAGTTAATATGAATTCTTTATTTTTGGAATTAAGTAATTTAGCTACATAACAGATCATTCATTCATTCATTCATTCATTCATTCATTCATTCATTTTCTACCGCTTATCTGAACTTCTTGGGTCACGGGGAGCCTGTGCCTATCTCAGGGGTCATCGGGCATCAAGGCAGGATACACCCTGGACGGAGTGCCAACCCATCGCAGGGCACACACACACACACACACACACACACACACACACACACACACACACACACACACACACACACACACACACACTCTCATTCACTCACAGAGGTTCCAATCAACCTACCATGCATGTCTTTGGACCGGGGGAGGAAACCGGAGTACCCGGAGGAAACCCCCGAGGCACGGGGAGAACATGCAAACTCCACACACACAAGGCGGAGGTGGGAATCGAACCCCAACCTTGGAGGTGTGAGGAGAACGTGCTAACCACTAAGCCACCGTGCCCCCATAACAGATCACATATTTATATTCTATGTTTTAGTTTCTATGGTAACAACATACAGATAGACTTTTAGGACTGATGCTCCACATCAGTTGATTTTAACGTATGATTGTTGGTATAGTGACATTTTCTTGTTGATGTGATATTATATAATATTAGCTTTTATAATTCCAAGTGTTTTTTTTCACTCACGTAAGTAAACAAATAAGTGACGTATTCCGTAACCTCCAATTCCATTTAGTCTACACTGTGCATTTAACGTCCACTTAGCTTTAGTGTGAAGCCGAGAATATTATTTATTAGCTAGTCTATTTTTTTTTTGTGAAGTATCGGTAAAGTAGAGTACCGGATGTTTATGAGAAGTGCCAGTACAAAAAGAAAGATTTACGGGACATAAAAGAGAGTGCACACAAGTGCTAGACAATTTATGCTCAGCATCTATAATGTCCTAGTTGCCTAGCAACAGCGTTCTCACTACTTTACCTTAAGAGCAAAAATACTGAAAATGATTTCCAACTGAAAGCACCATTGATATCAAGCTCTGTGTGACTAACTTGCTGAATAGAAATGATTGAGCACAAGGTTGGACTCAGACCGACAGCTAATCAGTGTGGTAAAGGAAGCTGTGGAAACCATGTGTGGAAAAGACAGAGCGTAGTGGTTTGGTGGTTCACCCTGATAGGGCTGTTAGGTTAGGTTGTCCTGGCGGGGCAGAGACGATCGAACGTTTAACTGCAGAGTGAAGCAGTCTGCCATTCGTCTCCTGGATGTTATCCTGATAGTTCATCATGAGAACCACCAACAGGAACAGCATGTAGATAAGGCAGTTCTGGGTAAGGTGGAGAAGCAAGACAAGATACGAAAAAATTGTCAGGTATTCCGAATACTGGTTTGGAGAGCATACACTTATAATATTCTAGGATTACTGTGTTATTATGTCATGCTTTAATGTATCCCAAAATGAGTTTATCCTTTCTATGAGATTCCATAAAGCAGGGGATGGACCTGGCAACATAAGCAAGGTAAAGCAAGAACCTTATGTAGAGGAACCTTATCCCCAGAGGGACAGACCAAAGATTACTTTAGGCTGCATTTTAAAACTAATCAGGACTAAAAGAATTTTCACCTTCATTAGATTTCTGAGAATTCGTACTTTCCGCGCCTCTTCTTTAGCATGCAGCAGGCCATAGCCACAGAGAGGCCGTACTTTAACCCCTTGATCCTTCCATACCCTCATCACTATTGACTCCTGGGCCAAACGATCCTCCACTTCAGGGTCGACTGGTTTCACCACTAAGGCAAGATACATGGCCCGAATGCATATCTGTAGAAATGTAGAACAAAATTTCGGCTGATGCGTCTGATAAACCTCCACAGGGTAATATTTGATTCAGAAATCTTATACATACAGTAGATAACCATGAGCAATCATTTCTAGCATTTCCACACTAACCATGAGAGGCTCCAGAACCAGGACTGATGTGAAGAAGGCTGAAAGAACTGAAGTGAGCCACATTAGAAGCACCGAGTTGGAGAAGGAGCTACCGTATAAGCCCACTAAAGCAAGACATGTTCCCAAGAGCACAGCCACAAAAAGATAAGCCAGACCCAACATCCAAGCTGGTAGCATCAGACCTGGGCCACTGCGAGATACACCTAGGGATTGGCCATGTCAGATTATTCTTACAGCTGTATTGATTATATATAACTTCTATAGGAACCTAGGTGGACCTAATTACTCAGTTCCTTTGAAAGGGTTCCTTAAAGTAGATATACTCCTTGTGTAACAAAACAAAAAACAAAATGAAGCAATGACCATGGTGCCTTTGATGGATATTCATGACTTATAAACTAATCACTGTCTGTGGTTCTTCTGGTGGTTCCTCTGAAATGGTTTCTGCTGTGGATCTTGCCTTAAAAAAACTAAAATTGTTCCTGGAACTAATTGTTTTAATTGTGAAAAGTTCCCTAAAGTAAATATGTGCCTTAAAAGGTTCCATGTAGATACATGCCAAGTGAATTCAAATGCTGGCTGGAACTAATGTCCCCATGATCCAAAAAATATTGGTACCTGTTGTGAAACTATCAATTCATGCATTAGTTTCTTTAACAACAGCTATTTTGACCTGAATAGATGCTATAACTTAAAAAAGTTCCTAAAGTGGATATGTGCCTTCCGAATTAAAAAAAAGTAATGGTCCTAATTCTTATGGTGGACATGTGTCCAAAGTTCTTGACTCCCCAAAATGTTTCTTTGTAATGAACTCAACAGTAACTCTGACAACCTAAACCCTTTGGTGGAGAAGCAACCAAAATTTCTGAGGTCTTAAATGGATCCTGCTGTGATACTTGCATTAAAAACAAAAAGAGACCTGGAACAACAGCCTTGGTTACACTAGCAGTTAGTCTTAAAGGTTTCTAAAAAAAAGTTCCTGCCATGAAACTAGCCTTAGAAACTAAAAGGGGTCCTGGCACACAGCATTGGTTATGGTAGCAGTGTAGCTAGGTTATGGCTACTCTTAAGCTCTTAACAACATTTCTAGGTCCAGATGTAGGTTCCCATGGTGGTAACATTCCTTGAGAGAACCTTTTAGGCCAGCTTACCTATGTGTGTAGTAGATGTGGTGCTGAAGGAGTCCGGGGGAAGACTGGGGAGAAAAGTACTGGCCACACTACACACCGACATAGAGCAGTGAGATTTATAAAGCCCAGCGTCGCAGTCAGATTTCTCCACACTCACATCCATCCATTCACTAGATGAGCCATCCAGTCTACAGTAAACACAAGTGCATCAGCTTGGGGAAGATGTTCACAACATTTCACGTGTCAGATGCGTCACGTCACAGACTCACGTGTCAGATAGTACAGTTTCGTTGGGTGAATATCGGCCACTGTCAGACATACTTGGCCCAGAGGAAGCTTCACTGGATGAGAAAGGATCTGCAAAAACAGGCTGTAACTCATCTTCTGAAATAACATTCCAAAAATGCTTGATTCTGATTGGTCAGATTGTTTCTATGTTTAAAAATTATAGAGATTTTTAAAAATTAAGGCTTTTCAAACTTATACCGTATATATAAATAATTGCCCCTGTATAATTTGAACCCCGTGCTAAAAAGAATCCCGGGTTATTCGTATTGCTGGACATTTCTCACTGCTCATGTTCTACTCGAGGTTAAAGGTAGGGTCTCTGTTGTTTGAGAAATGCTTCAGAAATCTGAGTCGGGATGACAAACTAAACAAAAACAAAACTAACGTTTTTGAAACCATGCGTTGGTAGAACGTTACTTTTAGCTGGTTGCTTAGCAACAGACACCCAATCAGAAACTGAAAATCTGATATCAGGTGAAAACGTAACAAAAACGTAACAAGGGGGAAATACATCACACTGAAAAAAATAGCAGAAGTTAGATGCCAACAAACGACCGCCTGGTCAACTACACAACATGGTCAACTACACAAATCGTGAGATGAGCCGTTATTTAAAACGGTCACACACTGGATTTATCCAATCAGGGACACAGAAAAGTCTTCAGGAGGGAGGAGTTTGCACTTTGTGGATTCTTGACAACACAAGTTGCAATTTTGTGTGTTAACTTCGCAATAGAAAACAAAATTGAGGTTGGTGATGAAACTACTGTTTGTAAAAGTAATAAAACAGTTCTGTTGAGGTTCCATGGCATTAAATGTACCTGTAAATGGATAAAATCAGAGGAATACGCAACGTACCAGAGCACGATGTCTGCTGTTTCTTCAGATCTGGAGAATCGCTGTGTTCAGAGGTTGAAAGTTGAGATGCTGGAGAATTAAGCCTTAACTTGAGAAGTGCTCTTTTTCTCTTCAAGAGCCTTGAGGGTTCCATCATCTCGGCAAAGCCTATGATGCTGTCAATCGATGTCCACTGGTCCAGTCTGCTAGAGCGAGGACAAAATTGTATGATTTATTAGTTAAAACCTGATAAATGGCATGAGAGCAAGCGCAGTAGTGAAGTATTTCTTATACCTTTCACTTCCAAACTGTGAAGCGTTCCAAAATTCAGACTCCAGGTTCAGGCTCTCTGAGGACTCCTAAATAAAATGCAAACATTTCAGTGTTTATTCTCAATTCTTGATTTTGATTAGTCTTAAGATGTTGACTATTTTCCTATAACAGTAGATATGAACGAGCAGAGCAAATCAAAGGTTTAAGGTCACTAATACACTTTGTTTCTGTTGCTATAGTAACAGTTGATTTAGTAATAGGGTCTACAGCACAGAAGTAAAAAAAAAAACATTGGTGGTTATGCATCTGCCCCTGAAGTAGAGGTCTTCTCGGGTCTAAAGAAATGTACCCGACCCGAAGTGACCCGAATCACTTTTTACCCGAACCCGACGCGCGAACCCGACGCGTGACAAACCAATTTTTTTTTTAACCCGACTGGACCCGAATGTTGCATAACTCTACACTAAAGTAACCGCTACAGAGTGGACTCAAAATTGATTGACAGGTCTGTTTCAATGAAAATGAGCTTACCGCCAGCCCCACGTCACCAGCCACATGTCGCAAGCGGTCTTGGGAAACAGAGGAGAGATTGAAAAAGGACTCGAGTCGATGCACACACGCGAGATACAGTAGTTCGGGTCTTCTCGGGTACGATCGGTAAAAACACATTCATTTTAAATTACCCGAGACCCGATGCCGCTATTATCATACCCGACCCGTGTCCGAGGCACACGTGAAACTTTTAGACCCGAACCCGCTCGGGTCTCTGGTCGGACCTCGGGTTTTCGGATCTAAGTGGACCCGTGAAGACCTCTACTCTGAAGTTTCAAAGGCTCTCAGAATGATCCTGTTGTAGCTGCGTCCCATGAGAATTAAACCCTGGCTCTTGCAACTTCTAGTGAAAACACATCTAAAGTCCCCGAGATCCTAAAATTGTTCCTGTTGTGAATCTTGCCTTAGTTCCTGAAACACCAACTCTTGTTACGACAATAATAATAATCACAGGGAACCTGCTGTAGTATCAGAACAATAAAAAAATAAATCCACTGTTTTTCTCTTTACTTGTTCAACCATGAAAGTAAAACCAAGTCTCACAAGGGAAAATCCCTCATTTGTGGAGGACTCGTGGCCTGTAGGCATGGACAAAAAGGAAGCGCAGGACATATCTGGGTGGTGCAGGTACACTTCCATTTCGACAATATCAGACATAGGAGAGGGAGGCAGCGAGATCTCCATGTCAACCTGAAAAAAAAGTGCAACACTATAATAAAACCCTATGAATGGTATACATGAAGTAATCTGATTACAGAAGTAAAAAAAAAAAGAAAACAACATTGATTTAACATTGGGTTCCTTTCAAGAAGTGGAACGTGGTACAAGGAGGAATGTTCATACCTTACTCTTGGTTTTTCTGAACAAGAAGCTGAGGAGCGTTTGGAGAGGAAACATCAGAACAGTGATGGTCATTCCAACCATTACAGTCTCTGGGGTCATCAGCATCCGCTCAGCAACCGGACCTCTACAACGAGGAAATTAGAGGAAATTGTTTTCTCCTAGTTCATGAGGAACTGGATTTTTCATGACAGTGTTTAATGTATCTTAGGGTCTTTCCAGATGAAAATAATTTGAGTTCTTCATTATCTTTTTTAATGCTTCTTTGATGGGGCTTCAGGCTGTTTAACTATCAGAAAAACGCCCAAGAATTCTTAATTATTCCATTAACCAAAGGTTTTCAGCGTTTTTTTTTTGAAGAAGTATGCAAATTATGCAAAAATGAGAAAGACAGAAACACAGATAAGAGTTTATAACTCATCCAGAATATAACATTTACCTAAGATTAATTGTGGGATCATTTTGAAAATTGAACAAAAAAAAAAAGTCCTCCTTGAAAAATGATCTCTGAGAAAACATTCAAAAAAATTCTGCTAAAATAAAACCAGCTCTATTTTCTCCAAGGTGCCAATAATTCTGGTGTTAAAGGGCACTGTACACCGTTTGGTCCTTCAGATGTATTCCTTTTGTGTTCCTTTAACTAGATTATGTATTAAAGGTACACTATGTTCTCTCAGTCTTGTTAAGAACCGGACTCTTGAGGGCACAACCTTTGTTGAACAGTGTTTGCATCCTTAAAGGTATACTATATTTGAATCCCGTTTAGTTTCCATGGAGATAGTGTGTACAAATATAAATGTTGATTTAGCATATCGTTAAGTAATCACGGCGGGCTTTAGTTTTCTTATGTTAGCATACATTGTTTATGCTTAATGGTTCTTTTGTTGTTAGGCTTCTTGTATAACTGTATAACAGTCTGTTTCCTCATCAGGAAGGGTTCTAAGGGCTTGTAATGAAGGACTAAGTGAGGTTCTAAGGCATGTATTGACTTATCGAGTTTAAACAAAGCCTCGGAAAGCAGGCTATGGCTAATTCTCTAGAACATTCTGCGATCGATTTAAAGGTTTACTTGAAACATGCAGTTGTAATAAGATCAAAATGACACAATTTCACCATGAAAACCATCAATATCGGTGGTGTCATGTCAGTGCACAATCCACCACATCATCCCAACACATTCACCTGACTACTGATCACGCACCTAGACTTAAGCTAGACGGGAAAATCATGGCCTAATGGTTAGAGAGTTTGATTCCTAACCTTAAGGTTGTGGGTTCGAATCTTGGGCCGGCAATACCACGACTGAGGTGCCCTTGAGCAAGGCACCGAACCCCCCCAACTGCTCCCCGGGCACCGCAGCACTGCTCCGGGTGTGTGTTCATGAGGTGTGTGTGTGTGTGTGTGTGTGTGTGTGTGTGTGTGTGTGTGTGTGTGTGTGTGTGTGTGTGTTTGTGTTCATTGCTGTGTGTGCACTTTGGATGGGTTAAATGCAGAGAACAAATTCTGAGTATGGGTCACCGTACTTAGCCGTATGTCACCTCACAAAAAAATAATCAAACACACACACGTAGGCCTTTCCCTGAGTTGCCCTGAATTTCTCTGAGATAAAATAAAACGTCTGAACAAAATGAATTGCACCTTTAACCCTTTCTACCACCTGAGAGACAAGAAACATCTGCAAACCTGCTTGATTCTGCATAACCATGTATAGATTTGTCAATAAGGTAATGTCTCCAAACATGAAGACAAATCTACACAGAAATGCTTGCAGAACAAAAACAAAAATCATATCAAATGTACTACTTAATGGAGCATAGAAGATGGTCTGAAATTCTCTACAAGTATCCCAAATTTTGCAGGGATGTTTCTTAGTGCTGTTTTTCTATATTAGAGGCTTTATCAAATATTAATTTTAAGAGTGCAGATATTTTGAAAACTACGGTATATTTTTCTGGCAAAATAGCTCTAGTTTAATGAAGCTAGTTTTGTTTCCAAGAAACGTGCCAATAATTCTCGAGTTAAACATACACTTTTCTTATCCAAAGATATATTTGCGCTACCTTTAAGTTGAATGATAAGGTTAACTACCCCCTCGGAGTCCTCCGATTACAGGTACGAATCCGTACCCTTCGGTTAGCCGTGATAGTGACGAGAGTTCCGCTTCCTCTTAACACAGTATAAACTGTTTATCCTTGTTTATCTAATCATGTTGATATAGCATATCATTAAACAATCACAATTGTGCTGAAGTGAATGCTTGAGTTTCCTGATTCTTTCACACTTAATTCAACACTGCGGCAAATCTTTACCTGAATAAATCATGATTAGAAAGCATCAGGTGCTATGCTAGTCATTATGTAGTTCTAGTCATTTTCTTGGAAAACAACAAGGATGTGTGTTGGATTTGTTACCCGCTGTTTGTTGTGGCCACTGATCCGTACCACACTGCCCCTGCTGCCAGGTAAAGGTGCAGAATCAGGGCACAGCAGGTTACTCTCTGAGCACGACTAAAAACACTGTGAGCTGGACGCTCCCATAGAGATAGCCAGAGGTGATGATCCTGCAATCCGTATATCAGCTGTGATTGCAAAATCCTTTTGAACTGTCGCAGCTCTGGGGGACCTACAAAAAATACATAAATAGTAGATTCATTCACTTGTCCACAATCAGTAAGTGCTTTATTCTGGTTTGGGTGATTGGGCTACAGTTATACAGGTATATGGCATGGTTTACGCTTGGGGTGGTGATCCTATCCTGGGAACATTGGGTGCTAAATGTGAATACACCATTGTTGAAACCAGTCAAATTCTGAATCCTGGTATCTTCCAGAGACTCTGGAGCTGCGAGATGGCGAAACATCCTGCTTCACCACTATGATACCCATCATTTCCTAAAGAAAATGTGAATGTTCTTGCACGTGGCAAGTTCCCCTCATCGTGCTGAGTGTTTTGATATGTCACGTCCATGTTGTGCTAAATTTTTTATTTCGCTAATTTCAGTTCCCCTCATCGTGCTGTTCAGATAAGCGGTAGAAAATGAATGAATGAATGAATGAATATATAAGTTGCCACAGTTAAGCCCTTTAGCAAGGCCCTTAACCCTGTCTAACTAGCTGGGATATGTACAGTATATTTGGAAAACCCAATCTTCAGACATTAAATCTAATTTTTTCCAAACTCAGAGGCTTTTTCAATCCCCGAATCAGATAAAGCTTCGGGAGCAAAAAAAAAATATTCATACTACAGCAAATACACTTCTCTTTTTTTTTTTTCCAGAAAACATTTTAATGGCTCTTACATGTAGCCAGCACCACTTTCTGAACTAAACCCGAGTTCTTTTCATTCTCCACAGATAGCCAGTCCTCTACCATGAAGAAGAACATGTTATCTGTCTGCAGGTCCCATACTGTCACATGCTGAAGATACCATGAAGGATCCAGACCTAAGCAGAGAAGAACATGGTCTGGATTATTCATTCTTAATTTTTCAATTCTCAATTAAAAATGTAATAAATGTAATGTCAATTCTATAATATATCCCACCTGTGTTATCATGCCAGATGCATATTTTCCAGATTTCTCCCAAGCTGACCTCGGTTTCTACCTGAAAGTCATCTAGACCATTCCTCTGAAAGGCACCTTCCCGTTGCAGGTGGCGTGAGCCACTTTTGTTTAGCCCATGCAGACTAATGCCTACATGAGCAGTGGTTCCTGAAATAATAGAAAATGTAGTAGTGATGTCTTTTAAATCTAATGGAGGATGACTGTATATAGATTCTATAAAGGAAATACAATTATTAATACAATACTATAAATGTATACAATTAAAAATGAACTATTCTTAAATAAACAAAAAAATTTAACCAGAGGAGTCCATAAAAAGATGTAACCAGGTCTGGGTTCTTCTTTGATTGGAATGAAAACCTGCGCCCACACTTCCCCTTCACAGATGAGATTGGAGATAAGATACTGAAATATACTGTATACACACATTCAGTCTTCACTTACCAGCCCCTCTGTACCAGCCAGTTTTGACCAGTACCCGATAACGATGGCGTCCTGACTGGCCACACAGAGGGATGCAGCTCAAGCGTGTGCTCTCCAGATGGTCTATCTTGTGAGCGATCAGACCAACCAGCAGATGAATCAGAAGTAGAACACCACATACTAACCCCACCAATATGTTTCTGCTCGGTCCATCTGACTGAAACAGTAAGATTTACAGTAAGATGGCTATTAAATGAAAAGTTCAATTGACGGTGACTCGTGCTTCGATTAACAAGATGAATTCAGTTACCCTAATCGTAGAGGCATTCTATTGTACTACTGTGACACTGGCTGAGGTTAATGCACTGGGTGAATCTCTTACTATTCTTCCAGCTACCTCCTCTTCCAGGTGAACAACCACCAACAGCAAAACCACAAAAAACCTAACACCAAATTTGAACCACCGTCATCAGGATCAGCAACCAACTAGCAAGCATTTTTACACCACACCATCATGAGCAACTGGAAAGAACACCATCAACTTGAAGGAAGAAGAGGATTTTTTTTGTTGTTAAGAAATCCTCTAGTTCAGTATTTATACAATAACAGAGATTAGGTTGGAAAAATCTGGATTATTTGTTTCAAGGTGATTCCACAATTGTGATTTGTATGTGACTGATAGTTATAATCTGTTCCTGAATTAAAGCTGAAAGACATTTTATAGACACACATTTGAATTTCAGAATGGATTAATTGCAAAAGTAAAGAAAGCTGTACTTTTGTAATTAATTAACTCTGAAATTCAAATTTGTGTCTTTAAAATGTCTTTCAGCTTTAAAGACAGCAGTCAAAAACACACACAAAAAAAACAACAAATAAAATATCAACAGTAAGAAGCAAAAAAGTGTTAAAAAAAGCAACAAAATTAATAGTGTAAAATTAGGACATAATAATAATAATAATAATAATAATAATAATAATAATAATAATAATAATAATAATAATAAAAACTAAAAGACAAAATATTTGAGTTAAATGCACAACAGCATTTTTATCATCATTATCATCATCATTATTATTATTATTATTATTATTATTATTATTATTATTATTATTAGTTCCTAATTTTTTTGCTTCTTATTGTTGATTTTTTTTTTGTTTTGTTTTTTTGCTTGTTTGTGTTTTTGACTGCTGTCTTTAAAGCTGAAAGACATTTTAAAGACACAAATTTGAATTTCAGAATTAATTAATTACAAAAGTACAGCAAATTTGAAAATTCTACAATTAGTACAAAAATCATTTTATTTTTACATAAATGTCCACTTGAAACATGTACATTTTAATTCATTCACTACAACTTTGGAATATTCTATGAAGTCACATGTTCTATAAGTCGATCCTGTTCATCCCTAATTTCCTGAAGCACTTGGAAAGAAGAAACGCTTGTTTTTTTCCGATGATATTGACTGACGAAATCACCAGAGTTGTGTGGATGCTATGCTAGTTAACAAGCTTTTGTTATTAGCTAATTCTACATTAAAAACTCAATGTTTTTATTCATTTACGAGCAAAACATTCAGTAGAAAATAGTAATTGTAATCTGAGATATATTGTGAAAATTTTTGTAAGTGTTGACAAAAATATTATTTAATTTTTAAGAGATAAAAAAAAGAGTTAAATGGCATCTATATTGTGAAATTACCATTCAAGTCTATAAATCTACACACATACTATTTATATAAAAAGATGCTATTTAAGAGATTGACGCACTGGTGCTAGAAGTACGATGGAGTCTGGGTGAACGAACAGACTGGCTCCGAAAAGTGTGAGGTGTTCAGTAAGGCAGTGAGCAGTATCAGGGCTGGTAGTACTGAGCACGCTCAGACCGGCTGTGCTCCAGCGTCTCTGTTCCATGCTGAAGAACTGGCAGAGTGAGCTGAACACACACACTGAGACACCTATGTCCACACCCATGCTGTTCTTCAGGGTCACATACAGGTCCTTAGCAGAACCATTCAAGCTGGAAATACAAATGATTTGGCATTAGACAATGATTTCATGCAAAACAGAAGGCATTTGCTACGTGGTGGGGACGTACATCGGTGTGAGGAAGACCGTTTCCTCCACTGAAGGACTCATGCTTGAGAAGTTAAAGGTCAGCTCTTTAACATAAAAGAGCTGGGACGGTTGAGATGTTTGTTTATCAGTTATGATGATGCTTACTTTACCAGAGCTGAACTTACCACTTCCTGTCAATACACACACATAAACAGAGACACACACACACACACTCATACACAAAGTAAGAAGGTATAACATCAAACATACAATACTGAAAAATCTGATATTCACTATCCATTAAATTTAAAAAAATCCTTTTTATAACAAACATATGTCTAATAATAATATTCAGTTAATAGAGTGCATTTAACTCAAATATTTTGCCTTTTAGTTATTATTATTATTATTATTATTATTATTATTATTATTATTATTATTATTATTATTATTATATCCTATTATGTCCTAATTTTACACTTTTAATTTTGTTGCTTTTTTTTTTACACCTTTTCGCTTCTTATTGTAGATTCTTTTATTTGTTTTTTTTGCTTGTTTGTGTTTTTGACTCGATGCATGATTCTTATTCAGCTGCATTTTTCTGCATGAAAGGTTCGATACAAATAAATCTCTACTCCTTTTTACTCCATGTTAAATGCATATATAAGGCATTATTAACCTTTTTATAATTGTACATGCCAAAGCAGTAGTACCTTGGTGGACCTGGGACTCAAACTCATGACCTTCTGATCAATAATCTGACACCTTAAACACTAAGCTACAACGTCCTACAGTTAAATGCTTAATGACAGAGTAGTCTAAGAAAGCTGATTAATTTCCTATAACAGCATGTCAACATTAGTGTTTTTTTCCTGCTACCCCATTTTTAATTTAGTAAACAGAACCTTGAATCAAGCTGAAGTTAAAGGCAATAAAGATCCCAGCATTCGGCTCAGTCTCAACAGCTCTGACTGTGAAGTTCACACTTCCTTCCGACACCAGAGTGACATTAACCCTTCCTGAGACATCTGTCTTCTTGTTTTGCAGCATCACACGTATAGCACTTTCAGCGGTCAGGTTCGCGATGGGGATAAGCAGACCCTGAGGTGTGCTGAACTCCATCGCAGCTAGCATAGTGGAAATTGGTGGGTCTGCAGTGGAGATGAATGGGAGCTCCTCGCTCTCCATAACCAGGAGAATCTGAACGACATCCTCTCTTTCGGTCCTCAGACGTGAGCTCAGGTTCAGAGGGATCTGAAAGTGGCAGAGACTCGACGGCTCGCTGCACAAGAGGTCCAAAGTCGGGTCACCGCGTTTCCCGACTGCACTGATTTGTGGTGATTTAAGGTCGAGAGCTTCCTCTCCAGGCATCTGTGACCACATTAAGCTACGCATTAGCTGTCCGACTTGGTAAAAAGCTGACATTGCAGTGTCTTGATGTTGAGTGCTGAATAAACCTGAAGCGTTCGCAGGATTCTGAACAGACATCGAGCTACCTAAAGAAAACAAAGAGTCAATTAAATATAAATGATAGAATGATACTTTTTCTTTCCGATCCGATTCCGATACCGATGTTTGCGATATTTGTGTTCTTTTCTACCTTTAAAACTAAAAAAATTTATAGTTATTAAGATTTATTTGTTTCTGGCAAAGAAATGCCCTTATTACTGGATAAAAAATGAAAACACAAGAAACCTTAAAAAAGTATTAATGCAGCAGCAAACTTTACATTTAACAGTTATTGGTATAACAATCTAAACCATATATACTGCAATTATTAAATTAAATTATTTTCTGAAGAAAAGGCAATATTTAAAAGCGAATCTTAAATTTCAAACACAAGGCAAAATGTATTAATTAGTAAACCTTGCACCCAAATGAGCAACATGTTTAACACGCTGAGGTAAATAGAAAGGACGTCTGCTAAACTTGCCTGTCTGTTGCAGGCGGTTGCGCAACATATTTCCCGTAAAATGTATTATATTTATTTACATTAATGTAATTTAATATATAAGTGTATTTTTCTTATAAGTTTAAGCAATAGTCTATGATGTTTCCTGTTCAACCACCACGGGCATGGCCGTCGGAAGTAAATAAAAAGTGGGCGTGTCCTGTCCCACCCACACATAATGGTTCAGACGCCCATGCATTTCAGGAAGCAGGAGCGTGGTCAATGCTGTGGGTAAAAAGCAGAATGGAGTTTAATGTATTAGGGAATTCTTCAAGCAGAATGGATTCGACTGGCGGTGCTCTGAAAAGTAATAAAAAAGACATATGCGCTGAATAGAGACAGTAAAAGTGGGTGGGTCCATAATTATTGGTCTTAAAAAGTGACTGGGTCCTGTCCCACCCACATATAATGGTCCCGACACCCATAACCACGGGTATCGGATTATAATCGGTCACGCACCACCGATACCCGATCCACTCAAAATGCTTGGATCGACATCGATACCGATCCAAAATATCGGATCGGTACATCCCTAATTGTGATGTTTGTGGTTAAGGAAATTTCATACTTAAAACATTCAGAATATTCCTTCCAGTGTCTATAGGAGTGACATCTCCTTGTCTAGTTTGCTTTCTGATCAAGTTGATCATCTTTCCCAAGGCCGCCAAGACTCGAGAGGTACACTCTCCGCATTGCATCTCAGACGGAATGGCCTGTGAAAGAGAGAAAATTATTACCCCTTCTACCCGAACCAGGACAGAAATGTACAAATCCTTTAGCATACAAAGCCTGAATATATCTACACACAGCATACCAGAAGTCGACTGAGCATTTAGTTAACAAGCAAGAGGCTCAAGAACTGGCCAAGGGTTGATTCATTTGATTCTTACATCTTCAAATTCTCCTTATTTATATAACATAGCATGATTGTTCGGTACATTACTGAGCTCTTGGTTAGCCTATAGGCCTTAGCAGATAGCCACCGCCTTCTGACTTTTCTAATGACTGTCTTTTTCAGTTATCATGAATCAATTTAGACCTACTGTGGAATGAGCCAAAGCTGAGCTGATCTGTGCTGCATCCTGAAGCGAAGACACCGAGAGAGAAGCCAAGACTTGGGTCACATTGCCTCGCATCTGGACTTTGTCCTTAAACTCCTGCATGCTAGTAGCGTTTAACTGAGAAAAAGCAGACAGATAATGTACTTAATGACACAGAAAATATGAAAACATTGGCTATAGTCTACTTTTATGCTGCACTGCTGAGCAAACAGCCCTAGAAATACAAATGGCTTGCTTGTGGAAGTGATGTGCACCTAACTCATGGTCCAGTAACGCGGTATAAAGCCCTATAAAACAAGTTTTAGTACATTACCTCTACACTCTCAGAAAAAGGGTAATAAACTGTACTTTAAGTGGTTTCGGTGCTGTTACCAGTCCCTCGTTCATAAATATTGTCTACCTTTAGTATGTTTTAAGTGTTACACTGTTAAAACTTTACTCTAAAAATAACACTGGTCTATTTTTGTACCTTAAAATTAAAGTCATTTAAATCAAAATACATTTACATAAGTTTGCTTCACTGTAAATGTAATTTTAATGAACTGTAATGACCTGAAATATACAGTAGCTCTATAATACTTATGATCTGTTAATAACACTTGACATTAGGCCATAAAATCAAAATATATTTAAATGAGCTCATTTTACATAAATATACCTATAATCACCTGACATACAGTAATGTTCTATAATGCTTTGCGTACTCATAATAACACTTGACCTTAGGCCTTATAGTGCTTCATAAGGTATTGTGTATTAAATAACTTGAATTTACAACGTATCAATGCATTGTGTAGTAGACATTCACATAAGTTTGTTTCACATAAACATTTAGACTTAAGGGGCTTTATAAAGTACTATGTATTGGATACATGAAATTTAAGTCACATCAAAAGAACCTGACATAAAAACTTATTTTAATTAAAGCCTTTAATCACCTGCCATAATGCTCTATAATGCACGGATTAGTGTTAATAACAGGTAAAAATGTAACCATAGGTTCTTTTTTACAATACATGTGCCTGTGGGGATTATAGGTGTCTTTGAGAACACATACCATATGCTATATTCTATGCTATAGAGTACCGGTGCATTAAAACATTTTTCTTTACAATGTTCTGACTAACAGAAAAAAAAATCTGTGTGAACTCCAGCATCCACGATGATAAGATTCCTCTCAGTTTCTTCTTTTTTAACTAAATTAGCAGTAAGAAAATATATCCATAAAACAAGAGGGTAAGGTTGTATTTCAGAAGGTTATGACTTCAGATCTCTGCCAAACTGCTACAGCTGGGTGATTGAACATTTCCATTAACTCTGTTATATAAATGAGATCGAAAGTAAGTGGCTCTGAGATAAGGGCATCTGTTGAATGCCATATATTTTGCAATATGCTAAGGTTTTTTGGTTAAATTCTGTTTTTAGTATTTTCTTATTAGCGATATTGCTCACTGCTGTAAATTGTCATCTTATAAAAACCTGTCCAAACCTGTTCAAATACAGAGAAGTAAATCCCACCTGATTGAGCTGGCTGGTCAGGGCCGTGGCATATGGTATAACATCCTGAGGGTTGCCTTGTTTCAGTAAAGCCCACAGTTTCTCCTGACTCTTTTTCTTCAACCATTCTGTTTTGTTATGGTCACTCACCGGTGCTATGACCATCAGATTCCTGCATGGTGAGTTAGGGCATATAAAAAAATTCAACCATACAACACCTAAGTAGAAAGAACATACTGTATGTTCATGTTAATGACAGCAGCAGCATCTCACGCACCTTTTGATTGCAGTGACTTTGGCTCCCATCTTATCCTCAATGGTAACCATTACAGTAATAACGGAAGCATTACGGCCTGGTCTTGTATTACCCAGGGGTACCAGTGTGCCATGTTTGTTTTGTGTGCCTCGGTATAGAGTTATTAAAGGACATTGCGGTCCTGGGTTCTCACATTGTGCTACTTGGAAAGTGTATATCAACTGAGCAGAGTTATTGTTTTCATCCATCCAGCCTGTAGATAAGAAATAATAAAAATAATAACTGACGGAAGTAAATTATTCCTCCTTGATTTGGGTATCTGTGATTTTAAGTTTGAAAGTAATGAGTATTTGTTCAAGTTATGAGTGTTCAGATTTGGAATATGCAGGTACTTACTGTATGATGCCTTACTGTAAAGATAGGATTTCCGATGTTTGAGAAATGCTTCAGAAAACTACGTTGGGACGACATTATAGTTTGTTAATATACGATCGGCTTTCCAGCGCTGAGCTAAAGGCTGTTACTACACAAAACGCGGTTGTAGCTGCCTCTCTACATTACCACGATAGAAAAGAGGTGTTATTTGTGTAGTAACAGCGTTTAGCTCAGGAGTTATTGACTCGGGAAACTCCAACCTGTGAATATGTGGCCAACTTCCTGCTCCTTCAGTTCTCTCCAGCGCTGGAAAGCTGATCCTATATTAACACGTCCTACTTCTTGCCTTATCGTAAGTCTTTCTTTCTTTCTTTCTTTCTTTTTATCCTCCATGTCGATGTTAAAACCGCTTTCTGCTAATGTCACACATGTGCACTGAACACTCTCTCCGCGCATATTGACAAGCCCCGCCCCTTTTTGCTCATTGGCTACACGTTTGTTTTGATTTTTGTTTTGTTTGTCGTCCCAACGCAGTTTTCTTTGGAGACATTGGAGACCCCACCTTTAACTCTAAATAAATCCCTTCTTTCTTACTGAGCACTTAAAAATTACATGAATAACATTTTAGGTGAATTTAGTTGAATTGTTTGAATTCCCTATTCAACTCTACAACATACTGCGGTACCTGAGCAGTTGAATGAAACAACATTTTGAAGAAGTCGGACCGAGTCTTCTGGAGACAGTGTGCAGATCCCGGCCTTGGGTGGTCGATTCTGGGTTAAATCAATACTCGCTGATCCCCATAGTCCGGTAGATGGTTGGGACACATTAAGCCTGAATATGTATTTCAATCCAGGCTTTAGCACATTAGGTCTGACGACAAGATCGGTAGAGCTGTGTCCTGTTGGGGTTGTGACTTCATTCAGAAGTAAAACTTCACCTTTTGTGTTTTCTGCAGTCCAATTATACTGCAGACAGAGATTTGAAATTCCAAATAAATCTGAGATGCATTAAGCTCTGTAGGAAGCTTGTATCCACTCGTGTAAGAAATGATGCTTACAAATGATATTTGAACTCAAACATTCTTTCATTTATTCATTCATTTTCTACCGCTTATCCAAACTACCTCGGGTCACGAGGAGCCTGTGCTTATCTCAGGCGTCATTGGACATCGAGGCAGGATACACCCTGGATGGAGTGCCAACACATCACAGGGCACACACACACACTCTCATTCACTTACACACTCACACACTACGGACAATTTTCCAGAGATGCCAATCAACCTACCATGCATGTCTTTGGAGCGGGGGAGGAAACCGGAGTACCCGGAGGAAACCCCCGAGGCACGGGGAGAACACACACAAGGCAGAGGTGGGAATCGAACCCCCAACCCTGGAGGTGTGAGGCGAACGTGCTAACCACTAAGCCATCGTGCCCCCGAACTCTAACATATATTAATAAATAAAGTCCATACAATTTCTGCATAAATAAGTGTCTATAATACCTGAAGAGTGCCATTACACCGAGGACAACATCCAGACAAAACAAGAGGATAGCTGTAACTGACAGAGGAAGAAAACACCAATCTGCAGGATACACACTTCACAGTCACGGGTAAAACTTCTGCTTCATGAACTTGAACCTGTATAACAAGACAAAATGAAATCGAGGAGTTCGCCTTGACTGTGCGCTAATTTCAAGATTTTTCTTTATTTGCGAAACAATGAAATCCTTAGGGGACTGAATAATAGATGGTACTCACCTGCTGGACAGTTGAGACAGGTGATCTACCATGCTTTTGCATTGTTAGTGTGAAGTGGTAGACACTCTCTGGCTCTAGTAGATGCCTGGGGAGGATAAGCTTGCTGCTGTTGTATTGAATTGGATAATTATTGAGCGAGGATGCTGGAGATTGAGGCGCACTGGCGTTCTGCTCCTATTAACATAAACAAACTTGTTTTAGGACTAAAATAGTGTGTTAGAGTAGATACTATACTGTAGGATGCACATTATAGCAAGATTTGTTTTTGCTGTGATGGTTTTGCTATTTAAATTGGTTCATAAAAGGAACTAAATAAGAAAATACAGTGCTTTGATGTCAGTGGTTATTGGGGTATATAGTGTTATAGTATAGTATACCATTGGTAGATTAATGACTGGAGGTAAAGGTTCTATTAATTTTGATTTTTGATAACCAATACATGCTTGGTACGTTTCCATAACGTTCTTTTTATAGCTCTGCAGTCTTAATAATGCTGCTTTTATCTTTTCAGAAACAGTTGTATTTATGTATTTATGTACGTCGCTCTGGATAAGGGCGTCTGCCAAATGCTGTAAATGTAAATGTTGTATTTATATTGAGATGTGAACCTTTCTACCAGTACACTGGCAGCTTATGGGACATTTGCAATCAATATCAACAAATAAATTATTTTATCACAGCAAGTGTGATATAAAATATTTCAGGACACTGCTGCTTTTCAGTGTGAAACGTTTGTTTTTCTCTTTGTTTATACCATTACACAGAATTTTAGTAGTTAAAGATCAAATTGTACAGTAGATGCTCATGAACAAGCTCTTGGGGCTTCTCAGAGAGCAGAAATGGGTTTGATATCAACTTTAAAGATACAAAACTATTTATTTGAAAATATTGCCCCTAGTTGGCTAGGCGAAAACAGAAATACTTATAAAACACTAGTATTTCTCAAAGCCCTGAGTTTCTACTTTTATACGAGCTTCATAGTAACCACCACTCTGGAGTGTGTCATGGCAAAGACATCCAATGCTTAACATGGATATGACTAAACAGGAGCAAATACCATTGTAATTGTAATCGTGTGACTTGATAGAAGCTGGTTGCACAAAAACTAATTTAGGCTATAAATTCTTATCTACAAACAACCTTTATGTTTTAACTAGTAAATTTATTCTATACTAAGTTTATTCTTATTCTAAGTGTCTTACTTGGGCTATTTTGTGTAGCTGCATAGATTGAAACCATTTTACTTCCAGGTTTTTGCAAAAGATCAAGGGCGGTAAATACTATATATATATATATTTATTCATTCATTCATTCATTTTCTACCGCTTATCCAGGGTCACGGAGAGCCTGTGCCTATCTCAGGCGTCATCGAGCATTGAGGCAGGATACACCCTGGACGGAGTGCCAACCCATCACAGGGCACACACACACTCTCATTCACTCACACACTCATACACTACAGACAATTTTCCAGAGATGCCAATCAACCTACCATGCATGTCTTTGGACCGGGGGAGGAAACCGGAGTACCCGGAGGAAACCCCCGAGGCACGGGGAGAACATGCAAACTCCACACACACAAGGCGGAGGCGGGAATTGAACCCCCAACCCCGGAGGTGTGAGGGGTGGCTTAGTGGTTAGCACGTTTGCCTCACACACACACAAACACACACACACATTATATATATATATATATATATATATATATATATATATATATATATATATATATATATATATATATATATATGCAAAGCAGGGCATTGGAGATATAATTGCATAATACTCACCACGGTAACATCCCATCGGAACTCCAGCAGATCAACCTGCTGAACAGTAGCGTCAGGATCATAAGACTCAGTTCCATCCAGTATCAAATCTTTCTGGTTTGACCAAATTTGGAAAGATCCACCTTTAATCAGTGGAACCAATGGACTGTTTACTACAGAGAACCCTGTAGTCTTATAATGTTGTAAAGGTGTTCCTTCAAACCTAGTGGTAAACTTTAAACAATAGTCTCCCACTTCTAGTGTGTGTTTTGGGAGAGTCAGGAGTGGTGTCTTAACATCCACTAAACCATTTAAAATGACTTTCCTTTCCATGCAGTCTGGATCCATAAAGATCTCCCAGAGGTAGTTTGTCTTGTAAGAAGCACAATCATTCAGATCCACACTTGCTTCGAAATAGTTTTCCCTTGATTTAAGCACTTTTGCATGCTCTTGGATGAGAGTAAGACGAGGCAGAGTGCATTCCAGTTTCCTTACAAGAACCGGGAATTGTGCCGAGACCTGGCTGATATTGTTGAAAACGGTTACTTGAACCATAAATCTGCCTTCAACATTATATTTGTAGCTTTCCTTATTGGAGTTTGTAACTCGGTTCCCATTGGTATCATCACTAAAGTTCCACTTGTACAAAAGGTCACTTCCACCATCAACATGGGCCAAAAATGTGACCTCGTGATCTACAAAAGGTGCATCAGGTAAGATGGAAAGCTTCACGTTTTTCACTGGCTGCTGAACTTGTACTGTCTCGGTCAAGGACTGCGAACAGAAATCAGTCATAGCTTCTACTGTCACAGACATTGATCCACTGCCCACCGGGAAATATTGCACACTTTGACCGATCTGTTGTAAGGTTTTGAAGCCGTCTAAATTGAAATTCCAACGATAGGTGACCTTAGAGCCTGTCTTTACTGATGCTTTAAAACTGACTGGTTTTGATGCTTCAAAGACAGAAGAGCAGCAGTTAACCAAATGAAGACCTGTAACTCGTTCTACCACCTTCACGGTGACGTTTACTGATAAGGCGCTAACAAGATTTGTTGCGACTGCCCGGATGGTGTGATTTCCAACGGGAATGGATGAGGTGGTGAAATCCTCTTGATCTTTTAGGTTTGTATTCCTTCCTGGAAATTCCAGGGTAAATAAAACCCCGCTTCCCTGAGTGATGGATGGTGTGAAAGTCACTGGATCATTCTCACAGATAACTGCATCACTGACTCTTAGACTAAGACCCTTAATGGCATCTTGCACCGTTACAACATGTGACACGGCCTGCCAGCTGATCTCATTTGAGACATTAAGTGTTACTCTATGGTCTCCGGCATCCATAAACGAATAGCTGAAGGTTCGATTATTACCTAAAACAATCTCAGTTCCTTTCCAGAAAATGGCGGTCCACTCCCAGCGTAGATCAGTTCCTTTTCTGACAGATCCATGAAAATTCAAGAGACTGCTTGATGCAACAACGAAGGGATTCAATCGTCCATTTACCTCAAAGTCGATCTCTGAAACAGGCTCCTGGACGGTGAACTGTTTAGTGCCATTGACAGAGCCCAAAACATTTCCTATTGACACTCTCAGTGTAAAAACATCAACAGCATTAAAAATGTGTTGGATAAAAGGTACATCTGTTGTCATAGGAACGCGATCAGTGTCTAAAAACCAAATATAATGAAGATCTGTCCCGGTTTTCAGAGTCACTGCTATCTTAACAGGTTTTCCTTTTGCTATCACGTTTAAAGCTGAGATATTTACACCAGAAATACGTTCGACTGCCCTTAGAGTAACGTTACTATACACTTTACCAAAAATATTGGAAACGATTAGCTTGACAGACACATTACCAGCGTGATTTGTAAAAAAGTTAAACTGTTTGCCAACACCAATTATGTCATTACATCCATCTTGATGCACTAACCACTGATAGGCCAAGCTGGTACCACGCTTTACAGAAGCATTCAAAGTGATAGTCTCGTTTGTGGGAAAACAGCTTGTAGATTGTAGAATCTGGCTTGTAATTTGGACATCTTGTATTCTCTCTAAAACCTCGATTGTTGTTGAGGTTTCTAATTTACTGACAGAATTCTGTACTAGAACTCTTACGTGAAATATCCCTGCTTTAGGAAACACACATTTATACTCTGATGATCCAAGGTGTGAGTCAGTCAGGGAGTCTACAGACCAATAAAATTTGACATTGTCATCCATGACATTGCTTGAAGCGGTGAAAACTGCTTCTTGGAGAGCTTCTGTGAAAAGCTGGTTGGCATGAATTACTACATCAGATATAGGAACCTGAACGTCCACATCTACACCGACGATCTCTTTGATAACTGCATTGAAAACTAAAGCACTGACATGATACTGACCGGCTGAAGTGAAAGCATGTGACACATTACGGCCTCCGTACTTCGACAAACCGTCTCCAAAGTCCCATTCAATCTCAACACCATTCTGGCGTGGCTCGGTCCAAAAGAAATATGAGTGGTTAATAGTAAGCACCTCCATATCTCCATTGTGTTGTACAGACATTTTTGATATAGGTCTATTGACAAAAACCTTCGTTGATGCGGTTTTCTTGCTGACTTGGTTTTGTGTGATTACCATAATTTCATGCTGGCCCTCTTGTGTGAAAACAAAGCAATGATGTGATGTCCCATTGACGGGGCAGTCGCATGAAGAGCTGTTAAACCAGAGAAATTGGTAGCTTTCACCACCAGTTGGAAGCACTGACACATCGAAACATATCTCTTCCCCTACCGCTGCAATGTTCAGAGATGAGTGTAGGTTCATATCTGTAATTAAGGACTGAACACATAGGTTTGTCTGATAGTGTGCAGATCCTGCTTGGCTATAGATGGTCAAGTCGATGAGGTAACTCCCAGTACCTGAGAACGTATGAGCAACAGATGGTGTCCCTTTCTTCACGGACATGACGGTACTATCTCCGAAACTCCAATGGAAAGTTAACTGAGAAACATTTCCTCTCACAAGTGCCTGAAGATTTACTTCCTTTCCACTCACAACGCAGTCTAACGGCAGGATTCCCGTAACAGCAGGTTGATAAATGTCTACATTGATAGAATGTCTCACGCTGCTCACAGCATTCCAAGTGGTTACTTGGACCGTGTAGTTTCCCACAAACCTATAGACGTAAGAGACTGAGTTTTTCTCTAGGTCTTTAAACACAGTCCCATCACCAAGATCAAAAGTCCACCTGAGATCGGTTCCTGTAGATACACTTCCACTGATTTCGGTGATGGAACCTAGTTCACTGGGGCCATTATATCTCAGATGGACACCTGAGATAGTTTCAAAAACTTCCACAATAGTCCAGGAATTCAGCTTCGACAGAGTGTTGTCGGAAAACACTGAAACGTTAAAGACGCCGGCTTTCTTAAAAACATGCCTGGTTATCCTGTGAGGTCCTTCGACCTCTGACGAACCGTCTCCAAAGTTCCACATGTAAACGATTCCATATGAAGACGGCTGTGATGAGGTTTCAAAAAGGATAGTTTGGTTGACTTTGGGCAAAGCAGGCTTTGATGAGACTAGCACTTTGGTCAGTGGAGATCTTACTTTAAGCAGGACAGCCGTTTGGATAAAGTCGTATTTATTTTGGGCTTGTATCCTCAGTGTATAGTCACCTTTACAGAAATAAAAAAAATATTCAGTACATAGACATAAATGTTGTGTGTTAGATATAAACCATACTATAGACTATAAGCATTCATCCTGTTACTGGATTTAACTGGATTTACCTGCTTACAAATGCTGATACCATGCTAGAATATCATATCTGTTGTAGTTACATTTATATGGATGAAAAGGGAGATAATGTGACATAAGATGCCAAGTGAGCTTAATTTAAAAAATAAATCTATTTCTTTAGTTGATAAACATGACCATATGAAATAACATGTGGTCAATCATGACCACAAAGTATTTACCTGGTGTTGTGTAGATGTGATGTGCGTTATCCTGCAGGTATATCTGTGTTGCGGTCTGATCCGGCTGAACATCGTTCTTCCTTTCTAACGGTGCGACACTTGTATGATTAACACAGCTTGAATGGTCGCCAAAATCCCACCTGTAGCGCACAAAATAAGGACTATTATCTTATTTCAGTCTCACCGAACATACTAAGCACTTTAACTCAACTGGTTATTGATCGGAGGATCAGGGTTCAAGGCCCAGCACAGCCAAGCTGCCACTGCTGGGCCCTTGAGCAAGGCCCTCAACCCTCTCTGCTCCAGGGGTGCTGTATCATAGCTGCCCCTGCACTCTGACCCCAACCTCCTCAGTTGGGGTATGTGAAGAAAAGAATTCCACTGTTCTGTAAAGTATATGTGGCGATAATAAAGGCTTCTAAGCCCCGTTCTATCCTATCATCTCTAAGCATGAACATTTTTAAAAGCGATGATGTGCTAACCTTATCGTGACACCGATGGAGACGTCCAGCTTCACTCTAACGCCGTAGACGATCGAGGTGTTCACGGCAACGGCTTCCGTCGTGGAGAGGAACGTGAGCTCAGCTAACGGGCTCATTACATCTGCTGTGAGTTTGACCTCTGTGAACTGAGAGCTAACAGGATTCTCAGCTGTTACCTATTACAGAAAACATATATCAGGACTCTTTGCACAGTCATTTTGCTGCAGTTACTTGCAGGTTGGTCAGAAGATTGATTTCAGTTGATTTTTGTTTATCGGTGTTCACCCTGAGCGTGTGCTCTGCTGGTTTGGTGAAAGCAACACTGTAAGCCTCTCCTATGTGGGCAGAATGGGCTCGATTATCAATAACCCAGGTGTACATTACTGATGAACCAGTGGCCACTGCTGCGGTGAAAAGCTGTAAAGAAAGAGTCTCGTAAGAAGCGTTCAGATTTATGCCTCAATGAGATGTTAGTTCTAAGAAAACTAATCATTTTATGGCCAGAAATCATGTGGTATTGTTCAATTATAAATTTTGAAGTTCATAAAAAGTTGAAGTATGGAAGAATGGAAGAATCCCCAAATTGTTTTGGTTACAGAGATTATTTTCTGCAATAATCCCTAAACTAATGGGAAAATCCTATTGACTTTTTGCTAACGGTTACCAGGGCGATGACCCCTTCATGGTTGGCCGATAAAAATACATCGTTCCTGCAACACTCGATTGGAATCAATTTCTGCAATTGTTGTGATGCAACACTTAAATATGTCAAATTTCGTTTCCTTCATAAGTACCTGTGGGATGTCCACTAGAACCCTGTGAAATCCTTGCGGTTGTATTCTCAGTCCCGTGATAATAACATGAGCTTGAATCTTCACACTCAGCGTCTGAGAGTTCAGCTGATTGGATGCTGTGATGTTCAGAGTTTGTTCCCCTTGTCTAGTAGGCATGAGGTATGCATAAGAGAACCATGTATCACGAGAATCCCTTTGACAAAGTGGACGAAATTCGGAAATCTCTTCTGGACAGGACTTTAGGAATGGGACTCCTGCCCTGGACACCGGAGCAGACCATGAGCTTGTCGCATTTCTTCCTGAAAGGATCTTGATAATTATTAACGTTTGGATATCTGAAGCTAAATCAATTTGGTTTTCGTTGTCCAGAACTGGATAGAGAACCTGCAGTCCTGTCACTGGGGTCTGAAAATCGAACCGAACGTCTCCAGGGATGTTTGGGTCTATACCTGTTTCTCTCTGTGTGCTGTTTACAACAGAGTAAGGACCATAGAGATGTCCAGGGTCTGCGTAGATCAGACGTAGGTCACAAGACACATTGTCCACCCAGTGGCCTCCGTCTGTCAGAGCAGACACTGCGACATTGACCCAGCCACCCCAGTCAGGTCCAAGAATGGATATATAGCTCTGGCTCCAGGCGGAGTCAGAGACGCTCGAACAGTGAAGGAACTCTCCGGATTTTCTGGTGTGCTGAACGGCAAGAATATCATCAGGAAACACGGGGAACTCTTTGCCTTTAAACATGACCTGTGTGTGGGAAACAACGTCACTCAAAATGTATATAATTGATGCAGTTATAACATGTAACAATCTATAGCATACATAACTGACATAGTAGCATGAATATAAACATATATGTACATTACTTCACATAACATATCTAAATACGCTATAATGCGCTATAACTCTACACAGAGTACATACAGGATATAGGCAGAAGTTATAATACATTACGACAAACCTTGTTATGTTATGACTGCATTCGTTAAGCAATATTTAAAAAAGCATGTATAACATGTTACACAACATATATGGCCGGTGTAATAATACACGATAAAAAAACACTTTATAGAGTCAAATGAAATACATTATAAAGAGTAATTTGACTGACGTAACAGAAGTACAATGAGCACATTTATGACATCCAACATTTATGTCACTTAGAATTAAATCACCTTGACAACCAATTGTAAACTGCCTTAATGGCTGCTGGGCTTAACCTAATCGGAATAAACCGTACTGATCTTCTATGCAGACTTGATACGTAGGGCTTATATAGATATCAGATATCAGCACTACAAGCCTTAATTAAATAATTTCTTTTTAGAGCTTCAGTGTAGAAGAATGCAATATATTCAATAAAGATAGCAAAGCTGTGTGCTTACGTTGATATGGACAGGCTCAGAAGCTCGAGGTATTTCCAATGCTATGTCTGCCACCATATGGTAGAAAGGAGTCACTGCAGTGTAGCGCGGCGGCAGACTGAAGACCTGTCCATCAGCAGAGGAGTGATAAGGGCTGCAGGGGCTGGTTACCAGCAGGCAGCTTTCCACCAGATGGCACCAGTACTGTCTGCTCGGACATCCGCCAGTGGTGTTGCACAGAGGCTTCAGTGAGCAGCAGGTGAACGGATTGAGGATGGAGCTGCAGCCTGACACCAAGGACGATGAGTCGTACACACTGTATGACCTTTATCTTAACTACAAGACATTTAATTCTGACCAAACCTCAAAGTTTCAATAATTGAAATGTTCCATTCAATTTTTATTTGTATAGCGCTTTTAACAATTGTAACACTTCACAGGAATAGAAAAAAATCACAGTAGAAATTACAAAATTTAAAATGAAAACATTTCATTCATTCATTCATTCATTCATTCATTCATTCATTCATTCATTTTCCACTGATTAGCCATTATGGATGATATATATGTCTGAAGATTTGAAATTGAAATACAAATAAAATAACAAGTAGTGTAATACTGTACATTTATTTAAAGCAACATAATCTCTATTTATGAAAGATTTTAAATATGTCATTGTTTGTATAATCGCAACATCGGAAAGACTCATTTAATAAAGCACAATAACATTGTCTGCAAGTTATGAATCATTAAAACGCACAGCTATCGTGATGGCTTGGACACGAGCACATGGCATAAGACACAACAAACTCCTGCCGGAATGCCCCCTGGTGGTTATCAGCTGAAATGCTATATGTTTTTCAGAACAGAATGAACTTTATTTTGTAATTTACACCTACCTGGGGGCACTAAGTGATGGTTCGGGCTGCAGTACGGCCGTAAGATCTGAACTTTGGCCATGGTGAGCTGTTGACTGGGCTGAGCTACCAGCTCTACAGATAGCACTTGGCCTCCATGACTGACCCAAAGTCCTGGGAACAGCATCATCTTTACAAGCAAACAAAAAAAGTAGTAGTAGACATCAGTAGTTACTTCAGTTTGTATAGTAAACTCTTCATGTGTACTAACCTCAGCTCTCCGCTGTTCTAAGTCCGGTGGTGAAGGCAGTGCATGTAGCTGAGTCTGTGTGTATACAGCGGACATAAGCGGAACCCCGATAACATAGCTGTCCAATGATGGCAAAGACACTTCAGGGAAAAAAATTATTTATCTTTGTTAAATGGCAGGATAGCTGTTTTTTTTTAACCCCAGACCTATTCTATGGAATTTCCATAAAAACAAATAGTTCATTTAATAATTTGTGTCTTGAGGCAGACACTGCTTAGAAGCTGAATAGAGATGTGTAATAATTAAGAGGAAAAACACCTAGTCAGACTCTAGTAAAAGACATTTGCAGCATTTGGGCAGATTATCTAGAAAAACATGGTGAAGGGCCTTGTTCAGGGGCCCAGAAGTGGCAGATTGGTGTACCAGAGACTCAAACTCACAACCTTCCATTTGGTACAACACCTTAACCACTAAGTTACCACATCCCCAGTGGTAGCCTAGTGGCAGCCTAGTGGTTATGGTTAATCCCCTCTAGCACAACTATAACCTTATCTTAACCCCAATCCAAAGTTTAAGACAACTCTAATACTATCCTTTGCCTCAACCCTAACTGAAGCCCAAAATTATTTAACTCTACACAAACAATAACTTGCATCAACTGCAACACCATCTCAAGCCAAAAGCTAGATAAATACTATCCCTTAATCATAACCCAAATTATTTTAGCTCAATCTAGCCCCAACTGTAATTATAGCTCAATACCTCAGCCCTAAACTCTAGCCCTAATCATAACCTAGGCAAATTGTAACCCTAGCACTACCCAACCTCTAGCCCAACACTAATTATTACCCTAACCCTAACCCACTAGCATATGCAAATATTAACTGGAAGTCAACTGCAATACCAGCTCAGGTCCATGATCATTATAGCCCATTTCAACCTCTGCTGAACACTACCCCATTATAACCGAAACCCAGCCCATATCCTAGCCCAAACCTAATGCTAAGCAATCCCTATCCCAGGCCTATCCCACCTAACCCTATCCCACTAACCATAGCCCAACCATAAACTTAACTCAACCCTAACCCCAAGCCCAACACTAGCTATATGCAAACATTAACTGGAAGTCAACTGTGGCCTCAGCTCAAGCCCATAGCTAGCCAAATCCTGACCCTAAACCCTAGCTCAATTTAACTTTTGCTTAACACTATCACCCAGGACAACTGCAAACTTAGCCCAACCCTAACCCTAGCCCAACCCTCACTATAGCTCAACCCTAATACTAGACCAAACCTAACCCTAAACTAATCCTATTCCAAGACTGACCCAAACCCTATACCTTGTCCAAGCCAAACTTTACATCAACCATATCTTAAAATTGAAACTAGCTAAAAATTGAAACACATTTCATATAAAAATAAATGTAAACAACTATAAACAATCTTTACGTAACTCGTCTTTAACTCTACTTTAACCTTAATCTTCATGACAGCAACAATCTTATCCCTAACCTCAGTCACTATAGCCCCTCACTCCTAATGCCTAGCCTAATAATTAAAAATAAAATTAAATAATACATCTCTCATCTTCTATATAGTAAATCGAAGAAATAGCTGTTAATGGCTGTCTTTAACATCTTCAGTCACAAGCAAATTCATAAACTGTTAAAAGGTATTCCGAATATCTTCACAGGATGAACATCCAAACTAGACAAAAGCCCCAAACACAATCAGGTCTATTTATGTAGACTTTATTCTCTGTAGGGTTTGTGGAACAGTAATAGCTATAGAAAGTGAAATTCTAATACCTGATATCTGTTTCCCACAAATAAAGTGATGCTTTTGGTTACATGGGCTCCTTTTCCACTGTCCAGAACGAAGAGACATCTGAGGACATGTCTCTCGCTCTCTGTCTTCATGATTCGGATTAACAGCACCAAAAGGACTTGTGAGTCCGTTTCTTAGCCAAACCAATCCAGAGGCTTCTCTGAAAAGAAGGACAGGAAATTACAAAAACGTCCTGTATTAACTACCCCTTCATCAATCAATCAATCAATCAATCAATCAATCAATCAATCAATGAAATCTACAACTACCGACTGTAGTATTATAGACAAAACAAAACAAAACAATACACAAAAAACAAAGAACAACGCAATGCTACTTGCTGCATGGCATAAAAAGAAAACAAGTCAACAACAAACACCATAAAAAACAACAACAATAAAATAAATTAAATAATATAAAAAGGCACATAATTACTGTATGGCTGAAAAAGAAAAGAAAATGGACAATAAACTCAAGAAGTGCCTTCATAACAAAACACACCATAAAACAACAACAAACAAAACAAAACAGATAAAAAACAAACAAACTACCTGCTGTATGGCTTAAAAATAAAAATAATCCATCATAAACGCCAGTATAAGAAAAAAAAATTTCTGAAAGGCCAAAAAAAAAACCAAACAAACAAACAAACAAACAAACAAACAAACAAACAAACAAACAAACAAAACACCAGAACTAAGAATATGGAAAAACTAAATAAATAAAATAATAATAATATGTAAAATGAAGTATTTTTGCTCATACTCAATAGCTAACATTCTTTAACTTTATTCTCATGGATTCTGGTAAAGAAATAAAAACAGAATTAATGGAATGTTGCTTTTTCCTGCAGTAAGTAAACAAGTATTCGTAATGTAGCAAATGAAAGGGCTGTAGAATATAGCGAACAAATAAAATTCAAGCAAATCCTTTTTTTCCGTTCTGTTCATTCAGTATTAAAATCTGGCATCGATAAGTCTATGAAGATGAAGGAGCATCTGTAGATAAATCTACTCAGAAAAACTGATAGCAGTAGGTGATTATTAAATATATACAATATATATATATAAGTGGTGGTTCTTCTTACAGCCGAAAGGAGTTTACTATGAAGGTCTGGACGCTCGGTTTGTCCACTACGGCGAGATCTCCTCCATTAACTTTCAGACAATTGTCCCTCGTGTCTTGCCAGGTTAACCTAGACTCCGGCATCCAGTAACAGCGTGACCCGTCTCGGTCTATCTGGGCTCCTTTTGGGCAGAAATCTCCACCTAGTGGACATTATTGATACATAAATTATTCAGTCGAACTAAGATATAAACTGGATTAAAACATCATAAAAAATTTGAATGTCTCACCACTGGAGCTTCTGGTCACAGTGCTGAGGATCAGGACGAGACTCAGGTGCACAAGATCCATGTCATCGTCCGTCCCTGAGGCCTCTGAGAACCCAGATCTCCTTCCAACATCTACGCTGTTGTCCTCCTCCTCCTCCTCCTTTTCTTTTTACCAGCCTTTATCACTCCTTCTGTTCTCTGCCCTTTCCCTTTTCCCTCTTTATTCATTCTTTCTTTCTTTAGTGACTTATTAGCATTGTGTGCAGCACGGTGTTGCCCCCTCACCTCGCCCCCTTTTTAAAACTATTTGGATGACTTTTAGTTTGTCTCTCAGCAACAGAGCACCAAGCACAGAGATGTCTTCATTAGCATGCTGTAAAACATCTCCAGGGGAATGAGGTCATTAAATACACAGAGGTTAATGCGTCGTCCATTCAAAAATAAATAAATAAATGAATGAATAATTCAACTTTGTAGTCTTCAACACACCCACACACAAATACATGGAAAATACCTACTTTGCTTTTGGCTAAATTGCGGCTAGTAATTCTTACTCCCCTATTATTATTATAGATTTTTTTTAGGGGGGGGGGGTGGAGATGTCAAATTTGCCTGTCTTCAAAACTTGAGAGTCCTGAGTAAATCATGTTAGCCTTCATGCTAATGTTGCCACATACTGTAGTTTCATACACTTGCTAGGTTTGTTAGCTGAACAAATCGATCTTTCTTGCTGGAAATTTTGATTCCTAATGGTGAAAAAACCCAAAGTATAATTTTTAACTCATTAAACCATGGTTCTTGCTACACAGTTAGCTAGCTAGCAAAGCTAGCATTAAACATTATCCAGATTATTATCTAGAGACTACAGGAGCAGTTGTTATAAATGTTTAACAAAACAAACAGCCGCTAAAGAACCAGTGATGTGTTACATTTAATACTGAGCTGTTATGATAGCTAGCGAGTCTCGATCACTCAGCTAGCTAACGGCTTACCTGTAAACACAAGAGATCCTCACATATTACAGCTCACATCAATTGGAGATTATTATATTATTTCAGGTATTAGAAGTAAAGATGGCTGATGAATTGGGTCAAGGATGTTGATTTGTCTGCATTGTCTCAGACATTGCTGCTCATCTTGGTCTCAAAATAAAATTAATTATATTAAAAAATGTAATTTATATATTATAAAAATGGCTTTATAATTTTTTTTTTGCTACAACAAATATAGCAATAAATTTTATTTCACCCGAGTAAGTCATTTAATTTTACCAAAAAAAGACAACAAAAAAAACAGAATGAAAGAAAAACAAAACAAAAAACACAAAACAAAATTAAACAAAAAATAACAAAAAACCCCAAAACAAATAAAACAAAATAAATAAAAAAAACAAATCAGAAAGAAAGAAAAACAAAATTAAACAAAAATAGCAAAAAACTCAACAACAAAAAAACAGAATGAAAGAAAAACAAAACACATAACACAACAAAACAGAAAGAGAAAAAACAAAATTAAACAAAAAATAGCAAAAAACTCAACAACAAAAAAAATAGAATGAAATGAACACAAAACAAAATTAAACAAAAAATAACAAAAAAACGAAAACAAAAAACAAAAAAAACACAACAAAACAGAAAGAAAGAAAAACAAAATTAAACAAAAATTTAGCAAAAAAACTCAACAAAAAAAAACCAGAATGAAATAAAAACAAAACAAAAAAAACACAAAACAAAATAAAAACAAACAAACAAACAAAAACCCCAAAAAACCAGAACTACCTGTTGTAAAATAATAATAATAATAATAATAATAATAATAATAATAATAATAATAAAGAACTCCATAAATCCACAATATCTTTGGGAAGAACATTCCAGAGACTTACAGAATCAAATCTGAGGTACATTAAAAACCAAACCATTAAAACTCAATATGTTTTATTTCCACCCTTTAATTAGTCACAAATAAGCTCTATATTCTTTAATAATAGATAAACTGGCTAGGTGAAATGATTTGTTGCTAAGCAACAGAGTAGCCGCCGTTTAATCACGTGCAATTTTGACATTCATTCCAACAAAGAGAAGGTGTAGAGAGCTGAAAGGAGCTCTTATTGATAACGCAATGGAGTTGAATCAGTAGATGTGTGTAAATGGATCAGAACCAGCTTCCTGCCTCGCTCCATCCTACATGTTTAATATCACAGCCAAAGTCAACACTTTATCAGGCTTCTCTAACATGCTGAATGTGTGAATGACTCCAGGAGCGGAAAATTAATCTGAAGCAGATCCGTTAACAGCTTTTTTTTTTTTTTGGTTTCAAAACACGATACGAAAGCATTCGTTAGTGAGCCGGAGAGAAAATCTGCATGATTACGTCTGGGTTGTTTTTCACTCGCAGTCATTATACCACGAGAGAGGCTTTCACACACGTCCAAGTCTGCTCTCGTTACGACAAACGTGGGTGTAAAGTGCTTTTAGGGGGGAAAAGAGAAAATACCAGCGAAGCCTGCAGCAGAGAAATAAATCTCCATGGCGATGAAGCACAATCACAATCCTCCTCCTCCTCATGCTATTTATCTTCAGCCAGAGCAGAACAGAGTCAATAGCTGTGACGCAACAGAGTGCAAACATGACAAAAGTGCCTACGAGGCAGAGCAAATTGTTTTTAGAACTAAAGAGCTTTTCCTGTGTCATCTGAGAAGGCCGCTTTCACACTTCGGGAATTTTCACATTTTCCAAACACGCTTACATATCGGCTGAATAACTCGATCAGATTCAATTTCCCCACAAACTTGAGGCAGAAATTCATGAGAAAATCAGCTGCTTATAAAAGAGTGACAACTGCAGCAAGATGTCACATCATGTATGGCTGAACACACACACTCACTTACACACACTCACTCACTCACTCACTCACTCACACTCACTCACTCACACACACACTTACTCACACACTCTAAAACACTCACTCACTCACACACAATCACTCACTCACTCACTCACTCACTCACTCACTCACTCACACACAATCACTCACACACACACTTACTCACACACTCTAAAACACTCACTCACTCAAATACACACTCACTCAAACATTCACTCACTCACACACACACTCACTCACTCACACACACACTCACTCACTCACTCACACACAATCACTCACACACACACTTACTCACACACTCTAAAACACTCACTCACTCACACACAATCACTCACTCACTCACTCACTCACACACAATCACTCACACACACACTTACTCACACACTCTAAAACACTCACTCACTCAAATACACACTCACTCAAACATTCACTCACTCACACACACACTCACTCACTCTCACACACACACACTTACTCACCCACTCACACACACTAACTCACTCACTCACTCACTCACTCACTCACACACACACTTACTCACTCACACACACACTTACACACACACTCACTCACACACACTTACTCAAACACTCACTCACTCCCACACACACACTCTCACTCACACACACACACACTCACTCACACACACACACAGAAACTCACTCACTCACTAATCCCCAGCTACACTAAAAGTTTTTTTTGCCACTTCCTGTCTTTCAACCTAATTGGAGTAGAACGTCAGTTATCCTCCTTTCCTGTGCTATACATGTTTAATGATTAGAGAAGGTTTGTTCCAGATTCCGCCGCTCTGGATAAGAGTTTCCCTTAAACCATTTTAACTTAAAGCTATATTCCAGATAAAGAAGATGTTCATGTCGAGGAGTTCATGTTCATGAGTTTTCTTCTTAAAGCTTCCTAAATTTACACACACTCAGGAACAGGAAAAAGAGAAGATAGTGTGATATCAGTGAAATATTCATATAACATCACATCCTGCTTTTATAAAACTAGTATAAACAAGCTACAGATTCTGGCAGGGGAACACTGGAAATATGTTTAGACATCATAAATCAAGGAGGTTTGAGAATGATGATTTTTATGCTATTTATTTATTTATTTATTAATTAATTTATTAATTTATTTATTTACTTAGTTAAAAAAGAAAAAAAAAAAAAAGAAAGTCATGTCACATCACGGACGCATCATCACTCCACCACACCACTTCTGTCAGTCCTGGGAGTCTGAACGTCGGCCATCACTGTGTCTCAGACCATGTCCACTAGCTTGAAGTTGTTCTCCTGCTTGGTGGGGACGACGTTGACGAAGGACTTGTAGAGCACGGCTCCTCTGGGCAGTTTGGGGATCAGGTCCCGGGCTTCGGTGCTGCGAGGCAGAGGAACGTACAGTTCTTTAGTGAAGCGGACCGTCCCGTCCTCCAGAGCGTACAGCGTGTTGTTCGTCCCTATGCCGACCTGTCGGGAGGGAAGACGACATCACAGTGAGTCGGGATCTCTTTCGGTCCTATGCTGAGGACCGATCGCTCTAGTGCAAAAGTTTGTACACCCCATGCGTTTAACAATCACCCAAAAAAATAAAAAATAAAACTTTTAAACCTGGCAAGACTTATTAAGTGACTAAAAGTTAATATTGAAAGATTTAAATTGATCAAACAAGATGAAGATTTATATAAGGAAATAATATAAAGTCAGTAAACACTCTCACTCCTATATTATAAAGCCTGTATTATAAAGTCTGACATTTTGTTAGAAGATCCAGCATTAAATGTACAAACATCTTACATGAGCTCCAGGATGCCAGCGCATGAGCCTCTGTGTGGCGAGGATGTTACCTGCTCGAACAAAGTCTCCTGTAAGGATACAACAATTCAGATTAGTTACTACTGCATGAACACTTGGGGGTGGAAAAAAATAAAAAGGAAAATCCTGGAAATGTTGGTGTGCTTTAATTCTATCTAACAGACAGAAGTTTTACAAAATGTACACACCCTCTCGGAATGAATCAAGGAATGAGAAAGAAAACGACAAATATCTACTTCCGTATAAACCTTTCCTGCTGCCAGGGAATTGATGACACCGACAATATTTATTCTTTCAAGTTTATCTGTTTTTAAATGAGTAAAATAGTAAAATATGAGTAAAACAGTCACCTGGTTATATTTTGTTATTGAGAGTGGAACAGGCTTTAAAGTATCTGTATTGTTGTACTGAGGTGAAAATAAATAAATTATTAGATTATTTGTCTTATTCTCTTGCTTTATTCATCCATTTCTTTAACATGTTCAGATTTGTTTACCTCACAATCTGTGAATCAACACACAAACACTGTAACTTGTCCAAATACAAAATATTCTAAATTACCGTCTTGTTTCTTAAAGCCGTATCTGTGACCCGGACTTTTCCCTCCCAGGTTCTTGCTGCTGCCTCCAGACTTTTTAGACGCAGGTCTGCTTGTGAGAATCGCTGGTGTCTGAGACGACATGAGAAAACCTGCAGAAACACACAAACACACTATAAACGGACTGATACGAGAGGCGGAGTGTGTGACCGCGTTCAGACGACCCGCTTCGGGACTGAGGAGTTACGGTTAACACCAGAAGACGAGATCAAATCAACCTGAAGGGCACCAACACTTTTAAAGTCAACTGTCGGGGACGAGGGGGGCACGGTGGCTTAGTGGTTAGCACACATCCAGGGTTGGGGGTTCGATTCCCGTCTCCGCCTTGTGTGTGTGGAGTTTGCATGTTCTCCCCGTGTCTCGGGGGTTTTCTCCGGGTACTCCGGTTTCCTCCCCGGTCCAAAGACATGCATGGTAGGTTGATTGGCATCTCTGGAAAATTGTCCGTAGTGTGTGTGTGTGAGTGAATGAGTGTGTGTGTGTGTGCCCTGTGATGGGTTGGCACTCCGTCCAGGGTGTATCCTGCCTCGATGCCCGATGACGCCTGAGATAGGCACAGGCTCCCCGTGACCCGAGAAGTTCGGATAAGTGGTAGAAGATGAATGAATGAATGAATGAATGGCGGGGACGAAATATCCGAACGAGACTTTTACTGCTGTAAATTCTAGTTATTTCTATACGTCTGCACGCTAAAGACGAATATAACGACAGGACAGATTCTGTGTGTTGTGACGATCCTCTCAGTTTTTTTCTGCAGAGTTTTACGTTTAAAAAAGGAGAAAAAAAATGCATTATTTACTGCATTACTTTTCCAGGCCTTGAATTAAAATCAATATCTCGTGCATTAATAATTTTCTCGAAGGGTGCCAATACTTATACACAGGTTTCACGGCTCTTAATTAATAACAGACTTTTATATGATTATTATTACACGTGTGTAACGCTAACACATAACTACAGATATATAACAGATACTTTCTACACTGTATAATGTAGATATTCTACATTATATTATCACGCGTTTCTTTTTATTTTAATAATGTTTATCCTTCATAAATATTTTAAACAAACAAACAAACAAACAAACAAACTTACCAGCTCTGGGTCTTAATAACAAGGACATGAGCGCAGCCATTTTGAAATACGTCCTGACGCAGCGATGACGAAATGACGCTCGTTTGACGCAAGTCTGCGTCCTTTCTCTTTAATCGCTGAAAAGGACATTTCACGAATAATTTGTGCGCCGTCTGCGGCGACGTTTATGTCAATAAACTCGTAATAAATCCGTACTTGTTTGTATAAATCATTCATATAGGTATATTTTTATAAATCAAAACGTTTCGGATGTAACGAGATATTACGTGTTACATTATATTGTCGATAGGTGGCAGCACCGCGTGGAGCCGCTTTACCGACAACAGAAAGAAAAGGAAACGAGGAAGAAGTAAGAAAACAAACCCGCGCTGTTCTGGAGAATAAAAACTAAACTTTATCTTTAAAGGTAAACTTTCTTATTTACAGTTTTATTTTTTTAGTTTTAGAACATTTTTTTTATTTTTGTATCGTCTCTTTTGAACGTAGTGATTAATTAAGGAATAAAACATTTAAATCAATTTAAATATGCCCCCCACCCCCCCCAAGAAAATTTATGACATAAAACATTCCAAAACTTAATATTTAAATGAAACAAAACATATTAAATCATACAATGTAGTGCTGTTGGTTTAGTAGCTTTATTTTTCTGAGATTTAATTACACAGAATTTATGATAAAGTCATTTTTTTTTTTTTTTATAAAATGTCATAAAGCCGGGGCCCCCTGGCACCATCTCAGGGCCCCCAGATTGAGAACCACTGAACTAGACTACATGTCCTGAGCAGGTGTTGTCAGTGAACAGGCTGTAAAACTGTTGGCTAAGTTACAGACACTCATGAAGAACCGATGCTGATGATCTGGGAAACGTCTCTAACAGCAGTCACAATGTCATTGTTTGTGTCAACAAGTTGTGAATTAGTTGTAACATTACAACAGGAGATCATGACTTACTGTGTGCTCAAAGTGATGCTCGCAGCTCCAGTGCTTTTCTCTGTGGGTGAACGAGGACGATGCTGAACAATTCTAGGATCTGCTTTTTTTTTTTTTCATTGGTTGTTGCGTTAAATCTTACCCAGATACAATAGTGCTATTTTCTGATTGGCTATTGTGTAGCCCCTTTTTTTGATTGGCTGATAAGTGTCAGGCTCGACTAAGAGCTCCAGGGGAGACGCACTTGATTCCTGCCCGTTTCCATAGCGGACTGATACATTTTGGGCGCTGCGGCTTATTAAATATATGATAAATAGTCAAAAAGTTTTTCTGCGTGAGAAATACAATGTGTGGCGGGAGAGCGTGACAAAAGACCGACATGAGGGACTGTCACGTTTATGCGTGATACTTGAGAGCTCTGCTTAAATTGTTGAAGTTGTAGACAATTAATCAACGACAGGTTGGAGTTACTGTTTCTCTCCCAGTAAAATCCCACCTCGACCTGATTTTAGAACTAGTATCAAGGCAAGTAACCAAAGGTTACAATTGAATTCATTCGTTTTATTTTTATCCGTTTATTGTAATAAACGGTTGTTGAATATGTTGTATAGCAGTTATAAACGGCTGTTGTATATGTTATATAGCAATTATAAACGGTTGTTGTATATGTTATATAGCGGTTATAAACGGTTGTTGTATATGCTATATAGCGGTTATAAACGGTTGCTGTATGTTATATAGCTGTTATAAACGGTTGTTGTATATGTTATATAGCTGTTATAAACGGTTGTTGTATGTTATATAGCTGTTATAAAAGGTTGTTGTCTGTTATATAGCTGTTATAAACAGTTGTTGTCTATGTTATATAGCTGTTATAAACGGTTGTTGTGTGTTATATAGCAATTATAAACGGTTGTTGTATATGTTATATAGCAGTTATAACCGGTTGTTGTATATGTTATATAGCGGTTATAAACGGTTGTTGTATA